>NC_080177.1:54990218-55076332 GCF_950295315.1 Erinaceus europaeus | reverse complement strand
TTCTCACGAGAGTTATTATCCTACCCTGGAGTGCTATGTTTACTCCTCCCCCTTCCCATTCTAGCTGAGAGCTACTCCCATAAAAGCCCTTCTTCTTCCTCACCTCTCTCTCTTGCCGGCCCTTCACTTCAGTGTTTAGACGCAGGAAAGGTTGCTGAGTGAGGCGGCCATTTTTGCTACCTGCACGTGGCCCAACCTGCTTCTCTCTCACCCAACTCTGAGGTGCCAGCGCAAATAAAGATTTGTGTTCCCTCTTCGCTCCGGATCTCCTCTCTCTCTCTTCTCCATGGCGCAGCTCAACACCTGATGTTGTGGCCGGAGGAGAAGGATGCAAGACAGATTTGGGTTGTGATTAGTTTAGATTAGTTTTTTGAATCATTCTCTCGTAAATAAAGAAATATTGCTTCTCCACTCAGCCTTGTGTCCCTGGTTGTCTGTCTACTGCCGCGAAGCTAGCCCGGCATACTGGTGTCCTGAACTTTGACTGACAGAAGGAGAAAGAGGAGGAGGAGGAGGAGGAGGAGGAGGAGGAGAAGTAGTTGGAGTCAGAGTCGAGTTGGAGTCAGGCGGTAGCACAGCGGGTTAAGCGCATGTGGCATGAAGCACAAGGGCCTGCAAAATGATACAGGTTTGAGACCCCGGCTCCCCACCTGCAGGGGAGTCACTTCATAGGCAGTGAAGCAGGTCTGTAGGTGTCTATCTTTCTCTCCCTCCTCTGTCTTCCCCTCCTCTCTCCATTTCTCTCTGTCCTATCCAACAATGACAATATCAATAACAGCTACAACAATAAAAAAACAACGACAACAAAAAGATAAAATAAATAAATAAATATTTTAAAAGAAGAAGATGAAGAAGAAAATGTTGAAGAAGAATAGCCATAGCGATTAGCTCACTGGGAAAAAAAAACACTTATAACTTCCTAGGGAGTCTCCATAAAGGTTCTGTGCTCCAGGTGAGCACAGCTTGCTGCGTTTGATGGGTATCAAGTACAGATTGTAAATGTTTTGTAGGAATAGTTAATATCAAATTACTGGAATGAATGTGTGTTTTCCAGAAGTCCCTCCTGCCACCTCCACTCCATCTGCTAAAAGAGCTCCAGGCATTACAGGGTTTAGCATTTAGAACACTCTGACCATTGGAGGGGAAAGTGACCTTCCCCCAGGTTGGAGAGCCTTGTGTTGTGACCTAACGGGGATATTTCTTTCCTAACTCAGAGCCAGATACCCTTTCCGCTCTGGATGTGCTCCTGATGTACACTGACTAGCCCCCATTCCTGCATGTGTACTTACATAGTCTTGAATTGAAACGTTTCTACTTTGTATATGTGCCTGCACAATGAAGAGGATGATTCTATAGCCACTTTTCAATTCAATCTCATGATTACTATTATGCATTAGATGTTGAATTTATGTTCTTAAGCCAGGTAGTGGAACACCTGCTAGAGCACACATTACCATGAGTTTGGAACCGGGTTCAAATCCCCAGTCTCCACCTGCAGGGAGAAGTCTTCATGAGAGGTGGAGCAGTGCTGCAGTTGTCTCTTTCTTTCTGTCTTTATCACTCTTTCCCTGTCTCTCTCACCCTCTATAAAAATAAAATCTAAAAAATAATTTTTAAAAGGAATTATGTTCTCTCCTTTTGTCTTCCCCATTTTCCATTCCAAGAACTTTTCCTGGGAAATAATACCAACTCCTACTGCCTTTGTATTCCCACAAGCTCTGTGAAATTGTGGACTCTATTACCTCTGGCGTGTGTGCTTGCTTGCTAGAGCCTCTTAGCTGCTTCCCTGCATCTGTCTCTGCTCCTCTCAGTCATCTTACAGCAACCTATGGTGATAGTCAGTACAGATCCCACCACAGAAAAATTTCAGTGACCTCCCAGTGATTTGTGACTCAATTCCAAACTCTACCACTCAACGTTTAAGAGTCTTCCCAGTGGTCTGGGAGGTGGTTCAGTGGATAGTTGTGCCCTCGTGCCTAAGGACCTTGGTTTGATCCCTGCCATCTCATAGGCAGACTGATACTCCAGCTCTTCTGCACTCTTTGTCACATAGATATACAGATACATGGATACATCTCTCTATATATATATAATATATAAACTCATATATGTTTAGTGTGTGTGTGTTGCTACCAGGGTTATTCTTGGGGCTCAGTACCTATACAACTTCACTGTTCCTAGTGGATGCTGGATTTTTCTTTATTTTTAAAAATATTTTATTTTATTTTATTTTAATGAAAGGGAAATATGTAGAAAAAAATAGAGCAAGAACCAGAGTACTTACTGCCCAGTTCTGGTGTATGGTGATACTGGGGACTGAACCTAGGACCTCAGAGACTCAAGCATGAGAGTCTTTTACATAGCCATTATGTTATCTCACCAGTTTGCTTGCTTGCTTAAAAATATATATTTAATTAGAAATTTTAAGATATTTTAAAATAATTTTATTTACCTTAGGTCCACCTGTATGTTAGCTATCAGACTCAGGCAAAAACTAGTAGTCATAGGCCACTTGGAATATAACTAAAATAGACCTACTAGCTTTTTCTAAAATGGAGACCCCAAATCTTCATCTGCAATATTCTTACATTTAGGTTCATGATTAGTCAAAAATCTGTTCTGTTTTATATGTTAACTCTTTTTCAGCCACTAGGTTCCAGATGATACCATAATGTCAACCTGACTTCCCTGGGCAGACTATCACATCAATGTGTCCTGGAGCTCCACCTCTCCAAACCCCTACTCCACTAGGGAAAAAGAGAGACAGGTTGGGAGTGTGGATTGACCTGTCAATGCCCATGCTCAATGGGGAAGCAATTACAGAAGTCAGACCTCCCACCTTCTGCACCCCATAATGACCCTGGGCCCATACTCCCAGAGGGTTAAAGAATGGGAAAGCTGTCAGGGGAGGAGATGGGATACAGAGTTCTGGTGGTGGGAATTGTGTGGAATTGTATCCCTCTTATACTATGGTTTTGTCAGTGTTTCCTTTTTATAAAGAAAAACTTTTTAAAAAGAAATAAAGACAGAGATGAAGGGCAGCATTGGGGTTGAACTGACTTCTAGGTACTTAATTGGTTTGCAGTTCCTCACTCAGCTTCTTAACAAATGAGGAGGGAGTAGCAATGGAGGGTCCTGGATAAGAGTATGTTCCGTAAAGTCCTATTCCTATTCCATCTTTTAGTATCTCATATAAGGATGCAAACTCCCATATCCAGACCATTCTGAATTCCTGGTATAGCATGTGATTTTGAGTTGACAAATGAAAGGTTATGACTATGTTAATGTTTACACTGGTTTAATTTTATTTTTGTGTTTGCTACCAGGATTATGGCTGGGGGTTAGTGCCTACACCACAAATCTGTTTCTTCAGGTGGTCTTTCCCCATCTTTCTTTCTTTCTTTCTTTCTTTCTTTCTTTCTTTCTTTCTTTCTTTCTTTCTTCCTTCCTTCCTTCCTTCCTTCCTTCTTTGTTTTCTTTTTTTCCTTCCTTTATTTTTTATCTTTTTTTTTTTTAATAGAGACAGAATTTGAGAAGGAAGGAGGAGTGCGCAGGAGAAAGAGAGACACCTGCAGCACTGCTTCACTTCTCAGTAAGTTTTCCCTCTGCAGGTGGGGACCAGGGGCTTGAACCAGGGCACTTGCATATAGTACTATGTACACTCTCCTGGGTACACCACTGCTGGGTCTCATTGCACATATTTTTTAAGTATTTGTCTGACACTCCACAGATTCCCACTTCTTCTGCCTCAAATTTACTTTTGTGCCTGGCTCTCAAAGGAAAAATTCACATATTTTCTTTTTCTCTTTCTATCTTTTCTTTTTCATTTCTTTTTTTTTTTTTTTGCCCCCCTCACATCTTGTCTTTTGACCGAAGCTTGTATAATTGCTGAATGCTTGCTTATTCAGAACATAGCTCCACAGCCATAGAATGGCTGATCCAGGACTGAATTGCCCAGTTCAGTTTTTCAGATGACTTATGTCATGAGAGCTGAAGTGGCATGGCCTGAGGAAGCCAGCATTCCAGGTGAAAGGTTTGAGGTGTGTGTGTGTGTGTGTGTGTGTGTGTGTGTGTGTGTGTGTGTGTGTGTGTGTCAAAGCTAGGGGTGGTGAGGCACTGCGCTAGCTTGGGGTTGGCCAGAAGAATCAGTGCAATCATATTTCTCATTGGTGACTGTGGAAAAAGAAAGAAGTGGCACTGAGAGCACTTCTTAGGACATAGGAGAGGATTCTACAGCGGGACTGTGTGAAATTTGATGATGTGAATTAAAAAAGAAGATCTGAGACTAAGTAGTTTAAAAATTGCTGATTGTTTTTACTGTCCTTGTTAATGCCTTTGTTGATATTATTATCCGATTTGGAAATAACCATGTTTTTTTTGTTGTTGTTGTTATTTTCCACCAGGTTTACTGGTAGGATTTAATGCCTGCTTGATGCCACCATTTCCTGTGGGGATATATATATATATATCAATGGGTGAGAGATAGAAGAGATTGACTCTGCCTTAAACCTTGTAGTCCAACTCCTCGCTACCCTCCCTGCTTTGGGTGAATATAAAAATTAGCTCTCAGGGAGTTGGGCGCTGGCGCAGCGGGTTAAGCACACGTGGTGTAAAGCGCAAGGACCAGTGGAAGGATCCTGGTTCAAGCCTCCGGCTCCCCACTGGTAGGGGAGTCGCTTCACAGGGGGTGAAGCAGGTCTGCAGGTGTCTGTCTTTCACTCCCCCTCTCTGTCTTCCCCTCCTCTCTCCATTTCTCTTGGTCCTATCCAACAATGACATCAGTAACAATAACAATAAAACAATAAGGGCAACAAAAGGGAATAAATAAATATTTTTTTAAAAAAATAGCTCTCCCCTAACAAGTGAGAAGTGCCTAATTACAGAGGACAGTGTTCCTGCAGATGGGAGAGCAAGCCACTGGTGCAAACCGGCACATGTGTCCTCGAGACTGAGCTGTCCCTGTGGCTTAGGAGGCACAGAACTGGTGACACACGTGCCCTTGCTGCCCCCAGCCATCTCTGCCCTGTCCAGCTGCCAGGGCTGCTTGGACAGACTGGAAAAGCACATGGTGTTTTCTGCCGTTGGTCCTGCCTGGTGACCATACTGTTCCTTGGCTTTCAAAACAAGACCCTGTTGTTTTCCAGACAGGAAGTTCATAGGCAGGGACATGTAGGTCATAGCTGAACAGACCTACATACATCACCTCTTCAATACAGAGTGCTTAATCATTTGATTCAGGTTGCTCTAGAGCCACAGAAATAAGGGTACAGAAGCAGGTAGGCTTCCTGGAGGAGGAGAACTGTTAAGAAAGAAATCTGGTTTAATATTTTATTACTTTATTTAGTAGAGACAGACAAGGAAAAATCAATAGGGAAAGGGGAGATAGAGAAAGAGAGACACCTGCAGCCTGCAGCACTGCTTCACCAATGGTGAAGCTCTCTCCTAGCAAAACAGGGAGGGCATGGGCTTGAACCAGGCTGTTGCACATTGTAACATGTGTATTCTACCAGATATGCCACTGCCTGGCATATCCATACTCCCAGCCTGTCTCTCTCTTTCCCTAGTGGGGCAGGGATCTGGGGAGGTGGGGCTCTCGGATGCATTGGTGGGATAGTCTGCTCAGGGAAGTCCGGTTGGCATCATGGTATCATCCGGAACCTGGTGGCTGAAAAAGAGTTAAGATATAAAGCAGAACAAACTGTTGACTAGTAATGAACCTAAAGACAAGAATATTGCAGATGAAGATTTGGAGTCTCCATTTTAGAAAAAGCTAATAGGTCTATTTTAGTTATATTCCAAGGGGCCCATGACTTTACTAGTTTTTGCCTGAGTCTAACATCTGATATGCAGGTGGAACCAAGTTATTGTTGGGGGGGAGACAGTATCATAGTTGGAAAAAGGACTAGAAATCTGGATCAGGGAAGAGAGTAGCTCCCAAATATGGGGAAATTATATAAATATTGTTAACTAGACCCCATCAATTTGATCTGTGGCCTATATTCAGCACAGGCGCCTATGTAACCTCTGCATGCCTGTGGGTCTGATCTGGCATTCTGTGGTCATGGCTAGGAACATTCCAGGCTGCACTAATTTCCGGATCCATCATCCTCAGGTGGTAGGTAGAGTATGTTATCCAACTTCCCTTCAGGGAATGAAACATTCCCTACCATTGTTGCCCACATTGAGGATTCAAGTCTCTTTTAACATGTAAATACCTCCCCTTCAAATTGGTCTTAGGATCTTACTGCTCATGATTTTTTATAGCTTCCTTGTTACTTTGCCAGAGTGGCAGTTAGGATAACTAGGAGCATGGTAACAATAGAAGGGCAAAGAGGGACTGGAAGATAGGTCACCTAGTGCAACATAAATTTTGTCATGCTTCTCTGTGTGACACACACACACACACACACACACACACACACACACCCATAATGGGAGGTGTTAGTGGTGGTAGATAAAGAAACCAGAATGTAATTAAGAATAATTTTCTCTTGGGAGGACAGTGCCCATGCCAAGTGACTCTCCATTCCATCAGAACTAAGGAAAAGTCCCCTTTGTAAGCACAAAGTCTTGTTTTCACAGTAAGTATCTAACTATTTAGGTGATAATTCTTCTAATTTTCTATACTTCATAATTAGAAGGTAGAATCAACTTGAAGATCTAATGCCAAGGTAATACCTGTGTCTTCTCTGTATGTGTGGTTGACTTCTCTGTAGCCCCCGAAGTTAATTGGCACCTAGCTTTGCAACAGTTGACATACTATAAATAACAATGTTAAGCAGAGCATGGTAGGCATCAGCTCCTTCACCATAAATGTCCTATGTGCAAACTGACCCCTGTTCGGCACCTCAGCTATTTTAAATCTCCATGTACAAATTCCTCAGTCCTGCTAATCTGTAAAGGCTAAAATGTCCTTGCTTCTGGGCTGTCCGGAACTCTCCTGACAAGAAAAGTTGGTGTTAGTGAATAATTAAGTTCTGGAGAGGGGGGAGGGAAATGTCAAGAGCATATTATTTCTGGTCACCTTGTTAGACATTTATATTGAAATGCTGCAGAAAAATAAGACAAAGATGTGGTCCGGGAGGTGGCTCAGTGGACTGTCAAGCATGAGGTCCCAAGTTCAATCCCTGGCAGCACAGGTACCAGAGTGATGTCTGGTTCTTTCTCTCTTTCCTATCATTTCTCATGAATAAATAAATAAAGCTTTTAAAAAACACACACAAAGATGTAAAGTATTCAAGCCAGTGAGAATAATTGTGCTGGCCAAAGGAAAATGAACTCAATTCATTGACTTGCATCAAGCTGTCTCATTTTAGAGTGCAGACACTAACTAAAATAGAATATGACAGATTAGGCTCTCCACAGGGAATTGATCCAAAAGGTCTCCTTGTGTGGACAAATTAGTGGTTGTGATCTGACAGTAGATGTCATAATAGCTGAAACATTTCTACTGGGCTCTTCAACCTACCCCTTTATAGAATATTATAGATCTTATGCATATTCTCTTAGTCTATCTCTCTCATCCCATTCTAAAAACATTCAGATACACAAGCCATTAAGAAGAAATTCAAGGCAGGTGTAGTTTTGCTGAATGAAAACTGGTGTGGGATTCACTATTATCTTGAACAGCAAGTGATGAACAACAGAAACAAATCATTTGGTCAGTCTCTGACAAGTGCAAAATAATTGAACGCTCCCAGATTCAGACCCCAAAGAGCTTTTGCTTTTTATCTTCAATAAATGAAATTTAAATTGAACAGTGATTTCTTTTTTAATCTCTACCGGAAGGCTACAGTTGTGGGAGGACAGGAAGAGCAAATCAAGAAGCCAGAAGCATAGTTGTCCATGAATGAAAATGCAGAACTCTGACATAGTGACAGATAAAGATTTACTTAACAGTATGTGAGGCTATACGCTCAGTCTTGTTACACTGATACTCCTGCCATAACCAGGCGTTCAGCACTGAGGGTTGGTAAAGTGTGAGCTTTAGTAAATTAGAATGCTTACCCAAAGGTATGTGATGGAGACTTGAAATTACAACATGCTTATAAAATCATCACTCTGAAGGATTCCTTGCTTTCCTCCCTAGTTCATGATGTGTGTTTGTGTTTGTGTGGTATATGTGTGTGTGTTTGTGTGGTGTGTGTATGTTTGTGTGGGGTGTGTGTGTTGTTCCTTGCCACTTAGGTTATTTCTGGGGTTCAGTACCAACATAACTCTGCCACCATTCCCACTGGCTATATTTCCTCCTAACTTCCTTCCTTCTTTCTTTCTTTCTTTCAGTCATTCTTTCTTCCTTTCTTTCCTTTGTTCCTTTAATTTTTCCTTCTTTCTCTTTCTCTCTCTCTCTTTTGTATCAAGTGACAGGGAGGGAGAGAGATCGAGGTAACAAGATATGTTTGCAGCACAGCTCCACAGTTGGTGAAGTTTCCCCCTTGCAGGTGGGGGCTGGGGGTTTGAACCCAGTCTCTAGCATGTATCAATATATACTGTACCACCTCTCAGCTTCCCTACATCCTGGCTTTATGTATAGATAAAAGATCTAACCAGCAGCAGAATTCCCTCTCTTTAAGGTATATATTTTCCCCTTATAGATACATGTGCACTATACCATGGGCCCTAATCTATGTCTAGGTTCTGTAACTTTGTTAGAAAGTGCACCACCCAAAATGGAACCATGAGCTAAGAATGGTCTCTCCAGAGTATCTCTGGACACAGTTCTAAGTGAAACATGTCAAAGTGGCATTAATTGCATTGATTTTATTGAGATCAGCAGATGCTGTTTCAAATGGTATGGCACCATCTTCCTAGGCAATACTTCCAGTCCTGCATGTTAACAGTTGGGCTCAAGCAAAAATTAGTAAAGTCGTGGGCCTCCTGGAATAAACCTAAAATAGACTTCCTAACTTCTTCCAACATGAAGACCCCAAATTTCATCTGCTATATTCTTACCTTTTGTTTCTTGATGGTCAAGAAATTTGTTCTGCTTTATATCTTAATGTTTTCAGCCACAAAGTTGCAGATGCTACCAGGACACCAACCTGACTTCCCTGGGCAGATGACCTCACCCATGTGTCCTGGAACCCCCACCTCCCCAGAGCCCTACCCCACTATGGAAAGATAGAAGCAGGCTAGGGATATGGATCAACCTGTCAATACACACACACACACACACACACACACACACACACACACACACACACACATCAGAAGCCAGACCTCCCACCTTCAGCACCCCATAAAGATCATTGGTCCATAGTCCCAGAAGGATAAAGAACAGGGAAACTTCCATTGGTTGGGGATGGGATATGGAACTTTGATGGTGGGAATTGTATGGAATTATACTCCTCTTATCCCACAATCTTGTCGACCATTATTAAATCACTAATTTAAAAAAATAAAGTAAAATAAAATGAAAAAGAATTCCTTCTCTTGTGTTCCTTCACACAGACACCCACCCACCCAATCAACACAACTGATAAGCTGGTCAGAGTCATAATTTTAGTTTTGTATGCTGAAGAAAGCAAAGGTTAAATGAGTTGTTCAAGGTCACCAAGAGCAGGGCTGGATTTAGATACAACTTCTTGATTCCCAGGGAACCTAGCCAGTCTGTGCCCCACACCCCTCCACTTGCTTTGGTGAGCCTGTCAAACACCTTTCTTTGAACTGGCTTTTGTGTGGGGCTTCTGTCTGCATGCACTGTGTGGATATGGACTGTGCCTCTTCGACTTACTGCCAAAAGCAGACTCTGCTATTTCTAGCAGGCGCTCCCATCCTCCTCTGGAACCAAGCTCCATCAGACCTCAAGCCTGGCTCCCCAAGCTGATCCCAAGTGCTTGTGAGTGCACACATGAGTGGTATGTGCTCTCAGGAAGCTAATCTGAAGAGCCCCAGTGGGTCCAGGATACTGCTAAGGGCAGCCTCTCCCCTGAGCCTATGCTAGGGAGCAAAAGCCACAGCAACTGGGAGCAGGCTCATAGACCCTGCTGCCTGTTGGCCTGTCCTTGTCCCTGCAGAGCCGTCCTGGGGAGACTTCAAAGGGAAGCCTTAGCTGACATGGAGTTAACTTGTCACCCGCTGCATTTAAGCCTATTCAGCAGAATGTGCCTCCCCAAGGTGACAGGAAGGATAGAACCCTTCATACACAGTGATTCATTTGTAATCTCTTGCTAACTGGGCCTTTTAGCAAAACCTGCTTTAGAAGAGCAAAGTGCCTGAGCCTGAAATCTGATATTTAATTATTGTCTGGAGAAATGATGTCATGGCTGGCAGAAGGACTAGAAAGCTGGATCAGGGAAGAGAGTAGCTCCCAAATATGGGAAAGGGGTATAAATATTGTTGACTATAAACCCCATCGATTTGATGTGATCTGGGGCCCATATTCAGCTTAGGAGCCTATGTGACCTCTGTTGTTAAAATTTTCAGAGGCTCTTGCCGGGCGGGTCTAGCTTCACAGCGGGTAACAGAGACGACCAGAGACATACGGCTGGGCAGGGAAGCTGTATTTCTTTATTCAGGAACAACGATTCATAAACTAAGACAAACTAATCACCAAACAGAACTCTGCTGTCTCTTTGCGGCGGCACAAGCACTCTCTCTTACTCTCGAACTCAGGAACTCAGGAACTCTGGCGGGGTTCCTTCGGGGCGGGGCCAAGCAGGCCCGCGAAACTAACTGGACTAATCTAATTCTCTCGATGGGGGAGAACTAGAACCCAATGTAAAGCATACAACAGACCTCTGCATCCCTGTAGATCTGAACTCACATTCTGTGGTCATAATTCAATTTAAAAAAAGAAGAAGAAATTCAATAAATGTAGGCAACTTCTTTCATATCAAAAAGAAAAAAAAAGAAGGAGGAGAAGGAGGAGGAGAAGGTCTAAGTCCAAAATGTGTGAACCTGAAAGCCAGCCAGGGGCAGGAACGATTCAAGTCAGTGGGAGAGTTGGGGCAAAAGTCTTAACAGGTATTTTGTCTATTTCTCCCTCCTCACCCCTCCCCTTTTTCCAGTAACATTTGATGCTCCCTCATAATCTTCCAGCCTTTGGCTCATCTTTTCTTTCCTGCCCTTTTCAGTCATCATTTTAATCATCTGCCTTGTGGCTTTTCGTATCCATTTCCCAATGTTACTCATCTCTTCCTTCTCCTGGTTCCCCAAGGCTGGGCCAAAAGGTTATTTAAGGTCCCTGAAAATTAACTTTAGTTTCCCACAAGGTGAGTTGTTGCTTTCTGATGCAGCCTCACACCACCACCCCATGAGTCTGTGAAAATATTCCACACAAAAATAGCCTGATATTTGCTGTGTGAGACTCCAGAGGTTCTGTGTACTCTGTCCCAAACTGTTTCCCCCAGCTTTTCTCTTTGCTGACAAGACATAATCAATCATTTTTGGAACTTTTTTAAAAAAACTATTTTGGGGTGACTGTAAAAGGGCCCTCTCCTCCCCCTACCCATACACACAATGTCTCATAAGATTCACAACAGTTATCTTTGGAACATTGACTGAAAACTGCAGGCTGATTCTCTCCTCTTTGCCCATGTCAGATGGTAGGTAAGCCAGGAGTGCTCAGCCAGTAGGTGGCACACCCAGTAGGAACCACATGTTTCTGTGTGCAAGGACCCAACTTCAAGCCCTAAGCAACCACATGAAAATACCTGCAGGAGGAAAGAATCACATGTGGGGAAGTGCTGTGATGTCTATCCTTCTTTCTCTTTCTATCTCTTTTTGTCTCTCACTACCTAGAAAAATGGCTACTGGGAATGGTGGAGTCATGCAGGCACTGAGGTCTAGCAATAAGCCCAGTGGCAAAAAGAGAATGGTTAGGCACACACCCTGATGAAAAGACATTATACTGAATGGTAGAACATACATCTCATTCCTTCCTTCAAAGTCTGATCCCCATCAGGGCCAGTCCTGAGAGACTGGCACCCACAAATCTTGAATGGAAACCATCTTCTCAAGAGTGCTCTTAAATCACCTGCTCTGCCACCTCAGTCTCCAAACAGAGGATGATATTGGACAGGGATGGGGATGGGGAGGTCTCTGACAGGTTACCTTTCATTATTCCTTATAACCTTCAGGATGAGTTAATCAAGGAGCAAGTCATATAACCAGTGATTGCCAATACTCTGCTGCTGTCTTTCCCAGTATATTTTCTGGCTTACCTTTAGGATTTCCAAATGAGAACTTATTTTCTTCTTTTTGAGTCAGCAGGCTAAAGACTGAAGATTTAAAAATTAGCTTAGTCTTACTTTCTGTCTCAGTAGATACTGATTCATCTTCTGTAAGTGAGTGAGGCCATGGGAATGCATATAAACAAGAGATTCGGGGTAGGGAGAAATATATGCACTTAAATATTTGTAAGACAAAGTAGGGAATGAATGACATGTGTTGTAAGTTAATAATAATAGCAAATAATAGGTAACATTATGCAGAACCTTATATATGCAGCACATTTTGAGCAAGTGTGTTTCATTGTGGTAAAGTCTATGTAAATTTACCACTATACACGTTTTATGAATAGAATTCAGAGTTGGAGAGATAGCATGATTCTTTCAATCTCCAGAAACACTATAAGCCAGAACTGAGCAGTACCCTGACTATAATAATAATAATGATAATAATAACCATTGTTATTAGTAGTAGTGGAATTCAGTCATTAAATACAGTCACACTATTGTGTGACTCTCATTAACATTCATTTTCTTTTAAAAATATATATATTTATTTATTCATTCATTTATTTATTATCAGATGAAGACAGAGAAAAACTGAGGAGAGAAGGAGATAGAGAGGGAGAGAAACAGAGAGATACTTGCAGCACTACTGCACCATTTGTGAAGCTTTCCCCTTGCAGGTGGGACTAGGGGCCTGAACCTGGGTCCTTGTGCATTGTAATGTGTGTGCCTAACCAGGTGTGCCACCTCCTGGTCTCACTATCATTCATTTTCAAAACTTTTTGTTTTCAGCTTCCCAGACTGAAACTCTGTAGCCATTAAATAGTAATTTCCCCTGGTAATTCCTGGAAACCAGTACTCTTCCTGATGTTCTCTCTCTCTCTCTGGAAATTTGATGAACACCCTTAAGGCTTTTCATTTAAAGTGAAACTTTCATTATGTGCCCTCTTGTGAAATTGTAAGTACCAACTCATTTAGTCGTGATACTAGTTCTGTGAGGTAAGTAGAATCATCAGCCCCATTTTATAGATGTGGCTGAAAGAGAAAATTCAGAGAAATTGGAGAAATCAGGGAAAGGGAAAGTTTCTCTTATCTCAGACAGTTGTGGGCTGGCAAAGTAGCTCACCTTGTAGTAGTGTCTGCTTTGCTACATGAGAACGAGTTTCAGTGCTGTGGCGTCCATCCTGTCTTTTATTATTACTATTAGTAGTAGTAATTTAATAATGATCAACAAGACTGTAAGATAACAGGGATACAATTACATACAATTCCCACCACAAGAGTTCCATATCCTATCCCCTCCATTGAAAACTTCCATATTCTTTATACTTCTGGAAGTATGGACCAAAATTCTTATGGCGTGCAGAAGATGGAAGGTCTGGATCCCTCTATCTTTTTCTCCTCTGTCTGCAAATACTGACTCAGAGTATCAGAAGCCTTGGCAGCAAAACAAAAATAAACAGGACCTGCAAAATAACTCAGCTCACTTGAATAGTGTGCTGCTTTGCCATGTACCCAACCCAAGTTTGAGTCCGGCCTTTACCTCATTGAAAGAAGCTTTATTACTCTGATCTTTTGTTCATCTCTCCCTACCTCTTCATCTCTTTTTTTAAAATGTATTTTATTTATTTATTATGCTTTATTACTTTCTGGATAAAGACAGAGAGAAATTGAGAGGGAAGGTAGAGGTACAGAGGGGGAGAGAGAGACATCTGCAGACTTGCTTCACTGCTCATAAAGCTCCCCCCTGCAGGTGAAGAGTGGGGGCTTGAACCCAGGTCCTTGCATATAGTAACATGTGTTCTTAACCAAGTGTGCCACCACCCAGCTCCCATCTCTGTCTCTTTCTGTCTGAGAAAGGAAAGAGAAAGGAAAAGGAAAAAAAGTCATCCCAGAGTGGTGAAGGTTCGGCAATGGCGATAAATAGAGAGAGAGAGAGAGAGAGAGAGAGAGAGAGAGGAGAAGAAGAAGAAGAAGAAGGAGGAGGAGGAGGAGGAGGAGGAGGAGGAGGAGGAGGAGGAGGAGAAGGAAGGAAGGAAGGAAGGAAGGAAGGAAGGAAGGAAGGAAGGAAGGAAGGAAGGAAGGAAGAGAGCAGCTGTCCAGGTCATGTCTGCAGAAGAGGAGAGAGAACATGCAGAATAAGTGTCCTTTGTCATACACCCCATATATCCCAACTCCAGTAGCCACACCTTGCAGGCTGAGCTGGTGATCAGGGCAGGATTGGAGCCAAAGGATTAATCCATCACAATGAGACATTTTATCTAGGGCAGGTGATGAGAACAGAAGCTTGGTGCTGCACAGTGTGGGAGCACACAGGGCTGCCCACAAGCACCCTCTCACATCCACATCACAACTCACATCACAGGGAGGGGGCTGTACAAGTGTCAAAAGTTGGTTTGCTGGTACCTGTGTGATTCCTTAGGTGGGTCCTTCTGTAAACCAAATGTTCTTACCTTGATTATGTTTAGAATATGCAAAAGCAGGCTGGGGAGATAGCATGATAGTAATACAAAAAAACCCTCTCATGCCAAGGCACTGAGGTCCCAGATTTAATCTCTAGCATCACCACAAGGCAGACCTTCCACCTTCTGCACCCCATAAAGAACTGAGTAGTGCTCTGCTCTCTTTCTCCACCCCTTTCTATGTGTGTGTGTATGTGTGTTTGTGTGTGTGTGTGTCCTTCTTTCTGTATCTTTCTCATAGAAATAAATACATGAAATTTTTTTAAAAAGCATCTGCAAAAGCCACCCCAGGGATCTCACTTTATTGCAAATTTTTGTATTTCTCTCTCCACCCCCACACTCCACTTTGCCTTCATCCCCAGATAAGTTGATTTTCCTCCTCTTAATTCTTCCAGGGCAGCCTGTCCCACTACCCATTATAGGAAAGACCTGACCATACCAGGTCACACTCCCTGACTCTAAAGAAGGGAGGGGACATGGGTTCACTGCCACTGTTCCCCAGGACTGCCCCATTGCAGGAGGCTTTGGGGGCCCAAGAGCTTAGCTTTTAGATATGAGGTAACATTTCCATGCCTTTGACAGATTATAAGCTCCTGCCTTCTTCCTGTTACCTCTGGACCATCTGAGCTCTGGATGTTCTGAACTGGATAGAACAACCCAGTGACCCGCAAAGTGAGTGCTTTCATGGAGTGGGGTGGGGGTTGCAGCAGCCATACAGGTGGAGCATCTGAGGCCAATTTTGAAATGAAATTGCCTTTTGAAATCAATCATAAAAGTTTGATAAATCCTTTGTAGGTATCAGTCTTGTTCAGGCAGGGGTGAAAATAAAAGCATATTTTAGATCCCGGAGAAAGTAATTTTGGCAGGCTTTATTAGATCATAAGAGAGTTTTGTACATCTAAAGCTTTAAGCATCTAGGTATCTACAGTGGAAGTTAGAAGACCATTTAGAGGGGGGAAGGAATGTCTCTGTATTGGTATTTTTCACCAAGATTTAATGTTGATGGTGATCCTTTCCCCCAGAAATTTTCTAAACCTGCAAACCTGCTTTATTAACCAGATTACTTAGTGTTTTCCCCTTATTCTTTCCAGATCACCTAGACTTTACCTTTCTAAAGATTAGTCAGTGAGGATCTTTGATTGGCCAAATGTCAGACATTTTCTTAATTAGTGGTGTAATAGTGGTTTACAAGATTATAAATTATAGGTGTATGAGGACTGGATGGTAGTGCACCCAGTTGAGCTCACAAGTTACCATGTGTGAGGACCTGGGTTCAAGGCTCCAGTCCTCATCTTTAGGGGAGAAGGTTCCCAAGTGGTGAAGCAGGATGATGATCTTTTTCCTTTTCTATCTTCCTTCTCTCAATTTCTTTCTGGCCTATCTTATAAAATAAAACTATATATATATATGGAAAAAATATAACAGGGGTATAATCTTCCATCACACCCTTCACCAAAGTTCTGTCTCCTCCTCTCCACACATAACCTCCATAGTTCTCATAAAGTCTTAGAAATAGTTTGGCTACTTTTCTTCTTTTTCCAGTTTGTATGCTTTAATTGTCTATATTCCACATGTGAATGAAACTGTCTAATAGTTGTCTTTCACTTCGTTAGTTATTACACTTATCATAGTTGCCTCTAGTTCCATTCATTTCTAGTAAGACCACTCCTAGGCATATATCCAAAAGATATGAAAACACTAATTCAAAGGGAAATATTATACAATCCTGTATTCATAGTTGCAGTATTCACAATAGCCAAGATACAGAAGCACACTAAATGCTCACTTACAGACAACTAGAAGAGAAGATGTGGGATATATATATATGTTCAATGGAATACTACTCTGCAATTTAAAAAGAAAACTTTTTTAAAAATTTACAAAATAAAAATATCAGCAAGACCATAGGATAAGAGAGGTACAGTTCCATCCAATTTCTAACACCAGCGTTCCATGTCCCATCCCCTCCACTGAAAGCTTTCCTACTCTTTATCCTTCTGGGAACATGGAACTAGGGTCATTATGGGATCCAGAAGGTGGGATGTCTGGCTTCTGTAATTGCTTCTCCACTGAACATGGGTGTTGGCAGGTCGATCTATACCTCCAGCTTGTTTCTATCTTTCCCTAGTGGGGCAGGGATCTGGAGAGGTGGGGTTCCAGGACACATTGGTGAGGTATTCTACCCAGGGAAATCAGGCTGGCAAAAAGATAACTTTTTTTTTTACAAGGTACTGGGAATGAACTAGGGTCTTTCTCATGTATGACTTCATAAAAAAGCTTCTCCAGTTCAGTTTTAACTCTTTACCTTTGGAGATGATAGAGAAAGGAAGAGACAGAGAAAGGAAGGAGAAAGAGAGAGAAACATCAAAGCACAGCTCCACCATTCCTTGGTGCTGTCCTTGGTACTACCAGGTTGTATCGGAATCAAACCCAAGACTGCCCACCCACTGATCCACTTCTTGACTCATTTATAGATTCCAGATGTCAAATGCATTCAAGCACATATTTCATACATGTGAATGATAAGTAACTCCACAGGCCTAGAATTTTAGGTCCTAGCTTGTCTTCTAAGCAGGGATGCTTGAGTTAAACCTGCTGCCCTCTGCTCTCTGCTAGCCTCCTTGGACTCCTTAATGGTCTACACTACCATGAAGTAGAGGAGAGTCTTACTAAATTGCAAGTGAGAACACATCTGGTACTTTGATCCTACATGAACAAGTCAAGCATGGTTAAAGGACAACCAAATACCACCATGTGTGTTTCACACCCAAGAATACAGAAACAACTCCTCCCTGCCTCTGTACTTGTGTTGAGCCCAGCTCTAGGCCTCAGTTGTTTTCTTTTCTTTTCTTTTCTTTCTTTCTTTTTTTTTTTTTTTTCTTCTAGGGTTATTGCTGGGACTCAGGGCCTTAACTATGAATACACTGCTCCTGGAGGCTATTTTCCCCCTTTTGTTGCCCTTGTTGATTATCATAATTGTTGTTATTATTGTTGTCATTGCTGTCATTGTTGTTGGATAAGACAGAGAGAAGTCAAAAGAGGAGAAGAAGACAGAGAGGGAGAGAGAAAGACAGACACATGCAGACCTGCTTTACCACCTGCTAAACAACCCCCCTCCCCGCAGGTGGGAAGTGAGGGACTCAAACCAGGATTCTCACACCCACCCTTGCGCTTTGCACCATGTGCGCCCAACCCCCTAGGCCCCAGTTTTGTCTCTGCTTCAGCCCAGGCTTGTTCTCTGAGCTTGAACTTTGCTTAAACACTCCCTCCTACCCTTACCCTAGCAAATAACCCTCTTCTTATTCCCGTATTTGGGTCATTGGTAAGGTAAAAACAACAACAATACAGAGTTAAAGAGTCAGTGAGATAGTGCAATGGTAGCACAGAGGGCTTGCATGCTAGAGGTCCCAGATTTGATTCCCCAGCACCACCAGTAACCAGAACTGAGTGAGGCTTTAGTCACAGCCAAAATCTGGAACTGATAATGCCTTAGATTTTTCTCAAATTATTATGTTTTTAAAAATCATTTCTTTATTTTAATGAGAGTGAGAACTCTGGTATATGCAGTGCTGGGAATCAACCTAGGGCCTCAGACAGACAAGCCTTTTGCACTGCTGCTGGTCTAACTCTGTGACAAGTACAGTTATTATTTTTTAAACTGGAGCACATGCTTGGCTATGCTGGTGTTGGAGGTTGAATCTGTGGATGTGGAGCCTCTGGCATGAGGATCTTTTGCATAGCTACTATGATATCTCCCAAGGCCAAGTGAAGTGGTTTTTAAATATTTCAGGAGACTTGGGTTTCTTTAAATATATATATTTAAATATACATATAGGCCAGGTGGTGGTGCACGTGCTACAATGCACAAGGACCTGGGTTCGAGCCCCCGGCCCCCACCTGCAGGGGAAAGCTTCACAAGTGGTGAAGCAGGGCTGCAGGTGTCTCTCTGCCTCTCTCCCTCTCTATCACCCCTTTCCCTCTCAACTTCTGTCTGTCTCTATCCAAATAAATAAATAAAAAGATTATTTAAAAAAAATAGAATAGCACAGGTTCTGTGTGTTATTATTTAAAAATATATATATTAAGGTAATAATGGTTTACAGAATAGTTGTTGACATGTAAAAACAATCTTCCTTTCCTTCTTTCTTCCTTTCTCTCTTTCTCTCTTTCTTTCTTTCTTTCTTTCTTCTTTCTTTTTCCACCAGAGCACTGCTCAGGTCTGGCTCATGGTAGTGCAAGGGATTAAACTTGGAACCTCAGAGCCTCAGGCCTGAGAGTCCCTTTGCATAACTGTTATGCTGTCTATCCCTATCCATAAAAAAAAAAAAATTCATACCTCCCTGTGCTAGGTGTCAGTATTCTACTTTCACCACCAACTTATGTCCTCCTCCACTTGGTCCCAAATGCTTTCTCAACACTCGCCTCCTTCCTCAGCTCAAGGCCTTGACGTTGCTGCCACAGACCACACCTAGTCCAAATTTTACCCTGTGTATTCCCTTTCTTGCCCAGTCTCTTAAATTCCACTTGTGAGTGAGGTCATTTAATATTCATGTTAAGTGAGGTAAAAACCAGGAGAACAGGAGTAGGATGAATACCTTGGGATTTCTTTTTTTTTTTTTTTAGTATAATATACAGATTTACTATCTTAACCATTTTTCTCTTTCTTTTTTCTTTTTTTAAATTTTTATTTGTAAAAAAAAAAAAAGGAAACACTGACAAGACCATAGGATAAGAGGAGTACAAATCCACACAATTCCCACCACCAGAACTCCTTATCCCCTCCCCTGATAGTTTTCCTATTCTTTATCCCTCTGGGAGTATGGACCAAGGAACATTACGGGGTGCACAAGGTGGAATGTCTGGCTTCTGTAATTGCTTCCCTGCTGAACATGGGTGTTGACAGGTAGTCATGGGTCCTTTGAAATATAACTAAGATAGGTCTACTATCTACAAAGCAGAGACCCCCAAATCTTCATCTGCAATAGTCTAGCCTTTAGGTTTATGATTAGTCAAAAATTTGTTTGGCTTTATATGTTAACTCTTTCAGCAACCAGGTTGCAGATGCTAACATGAGGCCAACCGGACTTCCCTGGGTATATGACCCCACAAATGTGTCCTGGAGCCCCGCTTTCCCAGAGCCCCGTCTCACTAGGGAAGGAGAGAGGCATGCTTGGGATTTCTTAATGGTGAGTGATAGTCCACTATGTACCTATCTATGACAGTACATATAGTCCTAATTATTTTGATATATAATATCCTAATTATATAACAAAATATCTTAATGTTTTTCAGCCACAAAGTTGCAGATGCTGACCAAACTTCCCTGGATAGACAACCCCACCAATGTGTCCTGGAGCTCTGCTTCCCCAGAGACCCACCCTACTAGGGAAAGAGAGAGGCAGATTGGGAGTATGGATTGACCTGTCAATGCCCATGTTCAACGGGGAAGCAATTACAGAAGCCAGACCTTCCACCTTCTGCATCCCACAATGACCTTGGGTCCATATTCCCAGAGGGATAAAGAATAGGAAAGCTATCAAGGGAGGGGTGGGGATATGGAGATTTGATGGTGGGAATTGTGTGGAGTTGTTCCCCTCTTATCCTGTGGTTTTTTCAATGCTTCTTTTTTATAAATAAAGAGAGAGAGAGACTCTAAAAATGTCTAGAAATTTTTCAGCCAGGACATGTATTATGGATTGTAAAATACTTCACTGTTTGATTAAAGGATGCTGTTATTAAAGACAGTCATTCCCACGAGTAAGGACCCAGGTTGAAGGCCCCAGTCCCTATCTGTAGGGGGGAACCTTCATGAGCTATAGAGCAGGTTGTGTTTGTGATCCCTGCCCCATAATTTCCATTGTCCTCATCAACTCTTAGTTTGACTATTTTTTTGTAAGTTCATGTGTTTCCATTATCTGTATTTCACATATGAGTGAAACCATCTGGCCCTCAACTCCTTACTTGCTTTACTAAGAATAATCACTTGCACTTCCATCCATTTTGTCCAGAAGAAGATTATACTATTTTTAATTGTAAAATATTATTCTTTTGAATATAATATGTCCCATAATTTTATCTAGTCTGCTACCCATGGACATTTAGGCTGCTCCTGTTCCCTGGCTATTTGAATTGCAGTTACGAACACAAGGGTGCAAATATCCCTTAGAGTTAGGGAAAAATCCATGTTCTTTTTTTTAAAATTTTTTTTATTTAAGAAAGGATTAATTAACAAAACCATAGGGTAGGAGGGGTACAACTTCACACAATTCCCACCACCCAATCTCCATATCCCACCCCCTCCCCTGATAGCTTTCCCATTCTCTATCCCTCTGGGAGCATGGACCCAGGGTCATTGAGGGTTGCAGAAGGTAGAAGGTCTGGCTTCTGTAATTGCTTCCCTGCTAAACATGGGCGTTGACTGGTCGGTCCATGCTCCCAGTCTGCCTCTCTCTTTCCCTAGTAAGGTGTGTCTCTGGGGAAGCAGATCTCCAGGACACATTGGTGGGGTCTTCAATCCAGGGAAGCCTGACTAGCATCCTGATGGCATCTGGAACCTGGTGATTGAAAAGAGAGTTAACATACAAAGCCAAACAAATTGTTGAGCAATCATGGACCCAAAGCTTGGAATAGTGGAGAGGAAGTGTTAGGGAGGTACTCACTGCAAACTCTAGTGTACTTCTGCTTTCAGGTATATATTTTGCAGTAGTTTATGGATACGTGGTATATATACACAATGGAATACTATGCAGCTATCAAGAACAATGAACCCATCTTCTCTGACCCATCTTGGACAGAGCTAGAAGGAATTATGTTAAGTGAGCTAAGTCAGAAAGATAAAGATGAGTATGGGATGATCCCATTCATCAACAGAAGTTGACTAAGAAGATCTGAAAGGGAAATTAAAAGCAGGACCTGACCAAATTGTAAGTAGGGCACCAAAGTAAAAGCCCTGTGGTGAGGGGTAGACATGCAGCTTCCTGGGCCAGTGGGGGGTGGGAGTGGGTGGGAGGGATGGGTCACAGACTTTTGGTGGTGGGAATGGTGTTTATGTACACTCCTAGTAAAGTGTAGCCATATAAATCATTAGTTAATTAATATGAGAGGGGGAAAATCAGTTGTATGTCTCAAAGTTTTTCAAAACACAAACTGAATCTTTTTAATATATAGGCTGTGTATTTGATATGCAGACTCTCTCAAAAGCCTAGACCAAGTAGATTAGAAGCATCCAATAGCACAGCTATATACAAGATACTGGATACTGTACAGCAAACCATAACAAAAGGACTTTTCAAAGTTAACCCAATTACCAAATAATGTGATGATAACATTAACTATCGATTGTCTTTTTGAACCCGAAGACAGCAGGAACCTCACATCTCCACTATAGAGCCCCTACTTCCCCCAGTCCTGGAACCCTTAGATAGGGCCCACTTTCCCGTATGCCTCTCCCAATCCATATCAAATAATATTGCATCCGCCGACCACAACCTAACCAACGCAACGATTGCCACCTCAACATGCTTCACCTCAAACTGTGTCCAGAGACTTCACGTGTGGAATGACAACCCTTCAGCTTCATTACTCGGGTGAGACCTTTCCTTTTATAGTATACTCTAATTTCATCTCAGGTGGTTCACTTTCTAACAAAGTCCCAGAACCTAGATATACACCAGTTTCTGTGAGAGAGAGCTTATGTTCACACGTATCCATAAAAATCCATGTTCTTAATCTTGACTCTTATCTATCTACCTGTACACAGACATCACCAAATGGTCCAAGAGTAGGAGAGGAACCTCATCCTGACTGAAACTTCACTGAGCATCTATCCTCCATGTCAAGCGACTCCTTTCTCAAACAGCAATTAAATGAAGAACAGTATTGTGCAGGAAGTTTGTTTGGCTCAGTTAGTCCCTGACATGTTTTAAATAGTCAAATACCTAAGGCATTGCTCAGACACAGCTGTCAGTGCCTGCCTGGAGTCACTAAGCCTTAAAGGAAAGTGATCCCACCCAACACAAGCTAGGAAAGACCCAGGTCAGAGCAAGTGAAAAACAAGAGCCTTAGACAGTATGCTTTGCATTCAAATAACTTATCCTTTCAGCTGTTGTACACTGAATGCATAACAGAGTGCTGAGCTCTGGCATTCCAGTGAATCTCTTTTCTGCCCCACACTTGTCTCCACTATTAGCCCCCTAGTCTGCCAGTTGTCCAGCCAACTGTGGTGACAACTGTCTGGCCTCTCTTTCTTTCCCATATATGTACAAGCAAACACAAAGACACACAGACACAGACACACACACACATGCACACACACACACACACACACACACAATCTGGGCAGAGAAATTAATTCTCTTTCTAGAACAAGACTAACTTCATCAAGTCAGCTTCAACAGAACAAGTTGTCCTACTTTACTTAAGAACTGAAGCTTGATCGTTTTGCTATTTGGTAGTTGCTGGATTCCACTAGTAGATGACTTTCAGTGTGATACCAGAAAGACTCATGAATAGAACATTCCCAATCCAAGTCTGGTAATAAACCTGCCTCCTTTCTCCTGGATATTCAATGTTTCTCTTTCCTGCTTTATCTGAAAGCCATACTGTTGGTATAGCTTCTTCTAGAATCCTAAGATATTACTGAGTCTTTGACCATAGGAAGACCACTTTAACCCATTCTTACCTCTGGATTTTCTTGTTAGTCTAGTCTAGTCCCAGGCTAGCTCTATAAATCTGAGAATTCTCCAACTGAGTATTTACACAAGGAAATAGTGTGGACAGGTGGTTCATTGCTGCATCATGAGCAACCCACAGAAATCATGTCAACTAGAATTTTCCAGAGGAATAGAAACTATATGTGCACATAGATTTTCTCTCTCTCTCTCTCTGTGTGTGTGTGTGTGTGTGTGTGTGTGTGTGTGTGTGTGTTGCCACCAGGGATATTGCTAGTGTTTTGTGCCCACATGACAAATTCACTGCTCCTGAATGCCATTTTTTAATTGATAGAGACAGAGAAAAATTGAGAAGGAGGATACAGAGAGGGAGAGAAGAAAAGAGACACCTGTAGCTATGTTTTACTGCTAGTGAATCTTCCCCCATGTAGGTGTGGACCAAGGGCTAGAACCTGGGTATTTGTGCTTGGTAACCTATGTGCTCTACCAGATGCACCACCACCCATGACACCCCCATTATGTATTTTTGTGTTTTGTACTAGTTTGGCCCATTGGAAATGGCCTGCCATCTGGACTGTCAAAATCTGCCTGCCATTGGCCACATATGAACATGAGCACATGAAACTTGACTAGGGCAGAAAAGGAAATGAAGTTTAATTTTGTCAAGGTTCCATTACAAAGTCCAGTGTGCCCAGTGGCTACCACTCAGACAGAGCAGACAGTGCTAACCCCAGCACTTCATACAAAGCAGACACTTAGTAACAGTAATTGACTGACTGGGCGAGTGATTAAATGAGCCAGACTATTAGCAATACCTGTCTCCGTGTTGATATTTTTGCAAATCATTGATTTTACAGTCTACTTGCTTAAGTGGACAGTAGCTCCCTTCCTTTTGCTTTATGCTCTAAAGTGGTTTCCTTACCACAGGGGGAAAATTAACAGATGCTAAGACAAACAGACGAAATTTAACGTTTAACACTCACTTTTCTTTTGCTCTGTGTAAATTCATCTTGACCCTGAGTTCAGCACTTTGTTTTTCATAAATTGGAAGGAAAAAGAAAAAGAAAAAGCTGTGATGTGCATATTGTTTAATGGAGGATTCTCGTGATGGCAGTTCCCTTCAGGAATGAGAGGCAGAGAGAAGTTAATGTTGATACAGCCACAAGCAAATCAAGCCATTTTCCAAGAACTGAAGATAAATGTCAAAAAAGATTCTTTATGCATTAAAGTTGTGTGGACATGTTATCCTCTCATTTACTGAAGTGCTGGGGTGTGTATAAATACAGACCATTTCGGGGTAGTCAGAGGTATGGAACCCTTGAAGTAACACTTATATCAATAGTTCTATGCCTACAACTATCTCCATCTGAAGAAATATTTCTTCTAAAGGACAGTTTTAAGACTACTGGGACTTACAAAGTAATATACTCATGGTGTTGAATTTATTTCTTCACCATTTCTATCTCCTGTTCTGGGAATGACTATTAAGAATCTGGATGGTGTCTCACTTTGTAGAGTGCACTCACTACCATATGCCAGGACCCAGGTTCAAGCCCCTGATCCCCATCTGCAGTGGGGGGAAGCTTCAAAAATGGCAGAACAACGCTTCAGGTGTCTCTCCTCCTTTCCCTCTCTCTCTCTCTCTCTCTCTCACACACACACACACACACACACACACACACACACACACACGCATCTATCAAGACAGGAAAAGTAGAAAATAATACTTAGGAGCGGCAGAATGATGCCAGACATGAAGCCCCATGGATAACTCTGGTGCCAAATAAAACAAGCAAACAAACAAAACTGTGAAAGAGAATTAAGTCCTAAAGAGAAACAGGAAGAGGATAGAAACCCATTCAGTCTGAACTATAATGTAAGGACTAAATAACTGGATGGAAAGAGCATAATGGTTATGTAAAAAATTTTCATGTCTTAGGCACCAAGGTCCCAGGTTCAATCCGCATCACCACCATAATCCAGAGCTGAGGAGTGCTCTAATGTTTCTCTCTGTACTTATCACATTAAAATAAACAAAATAAACAAAACCAAAACAAAACAAACTAGCCCAAGGGCTGGAGAGATGGTATAGCTGTAGCACACAGGTGTTGCATCTGAGAGGTCCCACGTTTGATCCTCTGCACCACCAATAGAGCTGAGTGATGCTTTGGTCAAAGAGAAAAAGCTAGCAAAAAGCTAGCAAAAATAATTAAATTAAGAATAAAGTAATGAGGGAGTCGGGCTGTAGCGCAGTGGGCTAAGCGCAGGTGGCGCAAAGCACAAGGACCGGCATAAGGATCCCGGTTCGAACCCCGGCTCCCCACCTGCAGGGGAGTCGCTTCACAGGCGGTGAAGCAGGTCTGCAGGTGTCTATCTTTCTCTCCTCCTCTCTGTCTTCCCCTCCTCTCTCCATTTCTCTCTGTCCTATCCAACAACGACAACAACAATAATAACTACAACAATAAAAAAAAACAACAAGGGCAACAAAAGGGAACAAATAAATAAAATAAATATTAAAAAGAAAAGAATAAAGTAATGCAAAGACATACCCATGGAGATGGAAAGTAGATAGAAGTTACTGAAATCTGGTGAGAGGGACAAATATTGAGTGTTTTAAAATGCTATACATTTTTACTTGGAAATAGTGCACAGTGCTGTGAATGTAATCAATGCCATTAAATCATATGCTTAAAAATTATTAGAATTTTTGTATTGTATGTATTCCACCACAATAAGAAAAAGAAAGTAATTAAGTAGCCCAGTAGGTCTCACATAGAGACAACAGCCAACTGGATCCCCAATTACTAGCCTAGTTAATATGTGGCTCCAAGACTTTGATTTTTTTTTCCCCCATTTTTGTTTTTTACTGGAGCACTGCTCAGCTCTGATTTGTGGTGGTGTCATGGAATGAACCTGGAAACTTAGAGTCTTGGGTGTGAAGTCTTTTGTATAAACATTATGTTATCTCTCTAACCCAAGATATTGGTTTTAAGAAGAAGAATTCTATAGGGAAACGAGTTTGCCTTTCAAACAGCAGAAGTTAAAGAATAACCAATGGCATTAAGTGAGAGGCAGAAAAGTATGTAAGTATGGGAAAGGCAGCTAGAGAATTTTGTGTTTTCTCTCTGTGTTAATAAATAAATCTTTTTAAAAATTGTGTTTTCTCTCTGTGTTAATAAATAAATCTTTTTAAAAATTCATCTCAGTATTTTTAAAAACATAACGGACCACAGTGGCCAACTCTAAGGTCAGATCACCCTGAACATGCCTGATCCCATATGATCATAGCATTCTGGGGAGGTGACTCAGTGGCGAGCATAACAGCTACATGCATGAGGCCATGGGTTCAACCCCCAACACCACACATGACAAAGCAGAGCAGTGTTCTACTCACTTGCTTGCTCTCCCTTTCTTTCATAAATAATTAAATTCTTTTAAA
This sequence comes from Erinaceus europaeus, assembly GCF_950295315.1. Taxonomy (NCBI): domain Eukaryota; kingdom Metazoa; phylum Chordata; class Mammalia; order Eulipotyphla; family Erinaceidae; genus Erinaceus; species Erinaceus europaeus. Next base: position 55,049,586 of record NC_080177.1, on the reverse strand, counting down.
AAGACCTTATTTATTTATTAATGAGAAAGATAGGAGAGAAAGAAAGAAAGAACCAGACATCACTCTGTTACATGTACTGCTGGGGACTGAACTTGGGAACCTCATGCTTGAGAGTCCAATGCTTTATCCACTGCACTACCTCCCCAGAGCACCATAAATAACTAAATCTTTAAAAGAAAAAAAAATGTAGAGAAAGAAAATCAAGAATAGTTCATTTCTTCCTTTCTGACACTGTCCGTTTATGTAACTGCAAATGATAGTAAAAAAAGATAGCACTCTGTTTCTCCCCATAATATCGAACTGAGTCACAAGACTGACACGCTGCCTTCTCAGTTCAGCAGGGCAGTATTATCTATAAACAAGTCAGGCCATTTCTAAGTCAGCTGTCTTTATAATGCCTAACATCCATAAGGAAAGCATTGTCTACAATGAGAATGCTTGGAAGCAACCAAAATATCCATCATTTAGGAGTGTGGTTAAATAAACTATGATGTAAGAGCTGGGAAATGGCTCAATTGGTAGGTTATCAGACTTGCATGCGTGAGGTTCCTAGTTCAATTCCTGGCACTACATGTACCAGAGTGGTGTTCTGTGTTCTCTTTTTCACACTCTGATGTGTGTGTGCCTGAAACTCTCTCCAATTTAGTAAATAAAATAAATCTTTATAATATAAAATAAAATGCATCATGATACACACATGAAGTGGGCTCTAACATTTTGCAGTTTTTTTTTTCTTCTTATTTTTTTCTTTATTGGGGGATTAATGGTTTACAGTCAATGGTAACTACAGTAGTTTTTACATGTAACATTTCTGAGTTTTCCACATAACAATTCAACTCCCACTAGTGTCGGGCCTTAAGCCAGCCCCCCACCCCTGCTCTGCTCCATCCTCCATAGCTGACAGTATGGCCTTTTTTCATAATCATTGTTTTGCCTAAAAGATCCCCACCTTTGATCTATATTCTTTCTACCTCAAGACCCCCCCTGCCTGCAAGGTATTAATTAATCCCATCGGTTAAAACCTTCGCAACAGCTGCTAAGGGAGTTTCTACCTTAGCCCGCTCTTTTCTTTTCCCCATCCCCTTTCCTAGCCATTTCCTTTTCCGACTTGCCACTTCCAGTTCTAATACATAAAAGCATTGTCTCTGATCAATAAAGATACATTGCGTTCCCACTCCGCCACGAGTTCCTGGTCTCTCTCCCATGTTGCTGAGTAAGCAGCAGCCCAGGTAGGCTCCGGTCGAGTTCTCTCCAACCCAGAGAGCACGTGCCCTAGAACAAACACCCTCACGCTAGCCGAGCACACTAGGTTATCATGTTCCACAACCTGAACACTAGCCTCCACCCCTGCCCCTGCACCTCAGAGTCTTTTACTTTGGTTTAATACACAAAACCAAAGTCCATGTTCTGTGCAGTCTTTTGAAAAGTGTGAGTCACACAAGTAATATGGAATTATCTGTGTTACTTTGTTGGTCCAGGGAAATTATTCCACCTGCTAGATCATCAGCTTGCATGCATGAGATTCCAGAGTTCACAGGTTCAGTCCCTACCACGACCTTATGCTTGAAATGAGAAGAGGTCTCTCTCTTTCTGTCTCTATCATTCTCATATAAATATAAATAAGTATTTTTTTTATTTATAAAAAGGAAACATTGACAAAACCAGAGGATAAGAGGGGTACAACTCCACACAATTCCCACCACCAGATCTCTGCATCTCATCCCCTCCCCTGATAGCTTTCCTATTCTTTATCCCTCTGGGAGTATGGACCCAAGGTCATTGTGAGATGCAGAAGGTGGAAGGTGGAATGTCTGACTTCTGTAATTGCTTCCCCACTGAACATAAGCATTGACAATTCGGTCCATACTCTAAGTCTGCCTCTCTCTTTCCCGAGTGGAGCTCTGGGGAAGTGGAGCTCCAGGACACACTGGTGGGGTTGTCTCTCTTAGGAAGTCTGCTCAGCATTATGCTAGCATCTGGAACCTGGTGGCTGAAAAAAGAGTTAACATATAAAGCCAAACAAGTTGTTGACTAATCATGAACCCAAGGGCTGGAATAGTGCAGATAAAGACCTGGGGGAGTCTCCGTTTATCTAAGTCTACTAGATAGCTAGGAGGCATATTTTAGTTCTATTCCAAAGTGTTGTTGTACGCGGGCCGCAGAGAAGAGAGAGGGGGTCCGGAGCGAAGAGGAAACACAAATCTTTATTTGCGCTGGCACCTCAGAGTTGGGTGCTAGAGAAGCAGGTTGGGCCACGTGGAGGTAGCGAAAATGGCCGCCTCACGCAGTAACCTTTCCTGCGTCTGAACACCGGAGTGAAGCACTGGCAAGAGAGAGAGGTGCGGAAGAAGAAAGGCTTTTATAGGAGCAGCTTTCATGAGAATGGGAAGGGGGAGGAGTAACCATAGCACTCCAGGATAGGATGATAACACTCTTGAGAATGGGAGGGGGGAGGAGTAACCAAAGCACTCCAGATATCGCGGGGATATAGACAATGCCCTGAGGGCACAACATGGTGGAACAGGCACTCCGAGAATGTCCCAACTCTCCTGGGAACTAGCAGTAGCCTGAGGAGACAACATGGCAGATGTGACTGCATCGGCATAATTTCCCTGCACCAAAGGACCTGTGACTATAGTCGTTTTTTGTTTGTTTGTTTTAGTTATTACTGAATAGAACAGAGAGAAATTGAGAGAAGAGGGGAGGGGAGATAGAGAGGGAGAAAGAAAGACACCTGCAGACCTGCTTCACTGCTTGTGAAATAGCCCCTCTGAAGGTGGGGAGCAGGAGCTTGAACCCAGGTTCTTGAACTTAGTACTACGTGTGCTTAACAGGTACACCATAGTCCAGCCCCTATGTAAATCTTTAGATGTTATTTTGTTAAATGAAACCTGTGAGAGCGGGCCAGGCACTGCTTAACTAGTTGGCACATCCAGTTAAGTCCACATGTTACCATGCTCAAGGAATTGAGTCTAAGACCCTGTTTCCCACCTGCATCAGGGAAGTTTCACAAATGGTGAGGCAAATAATTCAAGTGTCTCTCTGTTTCTCTTCCTCTACCTTCCCTCTCAATTTCCCTCTGTCTTATCAAATAAAATAGAAGCAAAAAGGAGAAGAAGAGTTAGAAGAAGGAGGAAGAGAAGAAGAAGAAGGAGGAGGAGGAGGAGAAGGAGAAGGAGAAGGAGAAGGAGAAGGAGAAGGAGAAGGAGAAGAAGAAGAAGAAGAAGAAGAAGAAGAAGAAGAAGAAGAAGAAGAAGAAGAAGAAGAAGAAGAAGAAGAAGAATGGAAAAAATGGCCACCAGGAGCAGTGGATTTGTAGTGCATGCACTGAGCCCCAGAGATAACTTTGGTGACAATAATAAAACAAGCAAACAAACAAACATGTTACATGTTACATCAATAGACCAAAGTGCATATAAGAGGATGATGTGAAGAAAATGTTCTACTTCCTCTGCCCTATTCCATTGCACACGTGTGTGTGTGTGTGTGTGTGTGTGTGTGTGTGTGTGTGACCTGTGTTTAAAGACAGATGCAAATTATCTGTTATAAATAGTTTTTTAAGACACTATTACTCCCAAATTTCAGGGGGAAAAAGTGACCTGTTCTGATCATCAATTGGTTATAAATACGGTTACCCACTTAGGCCAGTTAAGAGGCTTATTCTGCCCCCATCCCTTTCCCTGGACCACTTGATATAGGAGGATAGGATTTGTTGGGCTTTGTTGTTCTTCATAATTCATTTCCTCTGTCTAAATTACACTGTCCTCTTTTATTCTGCCCAGATGTTTGGCAGGTGCTTAATTCTGTAGTCCCTCACCCGATAGCTACAGATAATCCCTTTGATTGTCACTACGGCTTCACCACTCCAGACTATCTTATTCAAATAGAAAGACATAGAAAAAGATAGAGAGGCGGAGAGAAATATACCATAGCACCAGAGCTTCCCTCAGTGCAGTGGAGACTAGGCTCTAAAGTGGATCGTGCCTATAGCAAAGCAAACACACTAAGTGAACCCTCTTGCAGGTTTTAGCTGCATGTTCTTTCTTGTATGGGAGTTGTTCATAGGTCAGAAGCAAAGCTCATCTTTCCATGAGATCCTGCTCTTCTTTTTTAAAACAATTACTTTATCTTAATGAGAGACAGATATCAAGAGAAAGAGGGACAGGGACCAGAATTATCACTCGTCTTGGGCATATGGAGGTACCAGCAATTAAATCTGAGACTTCTGTGCCTTAGGAACCCAAAGCCTGATGCATGGTCGTTGTGCTGTATCCCCAGCCTAATGTCCTACTCTTGTATTACACAGTCCATGGTTTCCAGAGAAGAGACTATGGATTGGACTTACTTCCTGAGAACAAGGAAGCACTTCTCTTTGGCCCACCTCCCCCACTTCCTCCTGGTGCTTTATTAGCTACTCTCCTTGCTCTGAACACTCAGCAGTGATTATTGCAAAAAGGGCTGGGGAACCACTATCAACATAATGGGATGTCTCCCCTGGTACCATCTCTTGATTAATATGTAAAATTAAAGGCAGTGGGAAAATTATGTTAGCTTCTTTTAGGGGTGGTTATTACATTATCCTTTTGAGAAATCCTGGCCTTGCATTTTCCTCCTTTGGTGGTTCATCTGTGAGAAAATGAACATTCACCTTTCCTGGAACCTTGGTTCTTTTGCCTATACTGTGCCATTATCTCAAGTGCTTAATAAAGAACAGCTCGTGGACATGAAGGTTGTGCTGGCCCTGACACACCCCTGGACCTTCAGTTTGTGACCCTGTCTGCAATATTCTATCATTCCTACAGTGTAAGAGATTGACTTACAATGAGCTTATTCCCTTTAAAAATGGTTTATTTGGAGGTTACTGCAGAATGAATGGCACTGATTCATCAGCCATCCATTTGTATTTGTATTTTATTACATTTCTTCTCCCCTTCTCCAGGTTAAAAACAAAACAAAATAAAACTCCAGAAGGTTGGGTAGATATCACTGGTTCCAATATCTCTCTCTTTCTCTCTTTTTTTTCCCTCTCACCCCATTCTAGCTATACTCTCAGCCCCAACCCTTCTGTTTTCCCTTCTGACTCAGGATTTTGGTGTCTGCTGTTCTATTCACCTGCATTATTCTTCTTCCAAACAGCACACATGCTCAACCCTTCACCTTCTTCAAGTTGTTCCTCAAATGTCACTTTTCTAATTGGTGACTCTGGAATAGCTCACTTGGATAGTGTGTTGCATTGTCATGTGTATGACCCAGATTTGGGTTGGTTCTCCACCCAACTGAAGAAAGCTTTGTGCTGTCGTCTCTCTCTCTCTCTCTCTCTCTCTCTCTCTCTCTCCCTCTGACTTCTCTTGTCTCTACAAAACAATAATAATAATATGACTGTGAAATGGTCACCTGAGCATCTTCTATTCAATTTTCTTTCTTAATTTTTCTACAAAGTGCACTGCCTTATGTATTTGGATTTTTGTCATGGTGTCACTCTATTGTAAACTCCATGGGGTGGGGGTTCTGTCTTTGTTTACTGCTGTAGCCTCTGCAATGAGTAAATGAATGGATTGCTGTAATTGTAGTTGTCTTCTTCTTCTAAGTTAATAAACCAACCAAAGACTTTGCCCTGAAGGCATGAAGATGGGTTAGATAAAAAGAGTAAGAGTAAACTGTTCTTTATGAATTTCAGTGTTATAAACATTTTGTATTTTGACTTTTTGGGTAGGGGGAGGCAGTTACAGGAGTTCTGCACCTGTATAATTCTTCCACTCCCAGAGGACTTTTATTTTAAGTGTTTAAAGTAAAGGATGAAAGACAGAAAAGGAAACAGAGGGAAGGAGAGATACAACAGCAGCACTCTGCCAATGATGAGCTTTCCAGTGCAATGCTCCGATGTGTGGCCAGGGACTTGAACCTGGGTCCTCCCACATGTAAAGTGTGTGGTATACTGAGAGAGTTGTCACCTGGTCCTTGACTCATTATTTTGTCTAGCAGACAGAAATACCACACCCATCACCATTTTTTGAAGATTTTTCTCTACCCACCCCTCCCACCCCAGAACTTCTCTGACTCAGCCTATGTGGGTAGTGGTGGTAGTGGAGGAGGGGTATCCATGCTAAGGCAATGAGCTCCTAGTTCCTGGCCTTAACTGTTGGGTATAGAGACAGATCCCTTATCTATGCTGCATGAAACACCTGTCTCCCAAAACTTTGAATACTGACTAGGAAAGCCAAGTTCAGTCTGGCTGTACAATTTAGTTGAGATAATAGAACCATGGGAGTTTCTGTTGGCAGCCAAATTTTCATTTGCATACTGGAAAATAGATAAAGCTGGTCTGTGGCAGAGGAAAAAAGTTGAACACACACATACACAGAATCATGGAAAGCAAGTATGGTGCTGATACTTGAGTCTCTGATTCCAATTCACTCTTAAGATTCATATAAATTCTTTCTTAGGATTTTGAAATATGTACACACACACACTGGAGGTTACTGTCAGAGCTTCACTGCTCCAGGTTGACTTTTTTGTACATACAGAGTGAGAAAGAGAGAACGACACCAGAGTATCAAAGCTCTCACCAATGCAGGAGTGGAGACAAGCTCTAACCTAGTCCATGCACGTGGTAAAGTAGGCACACTGTTCAGCTGATGTATTTTGCCAACCCAAAATACTCTAATAATACATAGCACTCTCCTTTCCTCCCTCAAACATATTAAAGATAACTTCTATCACTTGTTTTAAAAATGCTTATTATCTCATTGAATGGTGAGAGAAACTTGGTAGGGTAGCTAACCTTGCTCTGATTTTACAGATGAAGATGTCTTGGGACGGAGGGCTCATATCCAATTACTCCTGGCTAGTGGGGTGACAGGGCTGCAATTTGATCTCAAGTCAGTCTGATTCCAGATCATAAATCCAGACTTACATCCTGTCATGTAGGAAAATCTAATCATCTTGATAGCTTGCCTTTTCAAAACTTTTTATTATGGTGGATTTTATTTTTGTCCTCTCAGGGATGCATTGGATCGACCTTCTCGTGGTGCATCCGTGAGTACCCATTTATTGGGGAAACTGACGATCCTTCCTAGCCGACTGAATCCACATGGATCCCAGTCACTTTCAAAGCCAGCAACAAGCAGACATCAGGCTCAACCTGACGCTGTTGACTGGCTACGGAAGAAGGGCAAACGCTAGAAGAAGAAGAAGGGCCTTCCACATTCCAAGATGACTCTTTTCTTCTCTTTTCTTTGTCTCTCTCTCCCTTTCTTTTTTAGATAGAAAAAGGGACAGAGACAGAGAGTGGGATAGATTCTAGAGCACTGAAACTTCCTCTAGTACCTTAGGGGCCATGTGGATGACAAAGCAATTACCCTACTGAGGGGAACTATCTTGTCAGCTCCATAATATGAAGATCTTACATACATGAAATAGAATGCTTATTGTGATTCTTTTCCATGTAGTGATTAAGCAGTTTCTTCCATTGTTACATTCACCAGTTTTTTTTATTAAATTTTTTATTTATAATAAGGAAACATTGACTAAACCATAGGATAAGAGGGGTACAACTTTGCACAATTCCCACCACCAGAACTCTGTATCCCATCCCTTCCCCTGATAGCTTTCCTATTCTTTAACCCTCTGGGAGTATGGACCCAAGATCATTATGGGGTGCAGAAGGTAGAAGGTCTGGCTTCTGTAATTGCTTTGCCACTAAACATGGGCGTTGACAGGTCGATCCATATTTTCAGCCTGTCTTTCTCTTTCCCTAGTGAGGAAGGGCTCTGGGGAAGCAGAGTTCCAGGACATATTGGTGGGGTTGTCTGTCCAGGGAAGTCTAGTTTGCATCCTGCTAGCATCTGGAACCTGGTGGTTGACAAGAGAGTTAACATACAAAGCCAAACAAATTGTTGACCAATCAGTCATGGACCTAAGGGCTGGAATAGTGCAGATGAAGAGTTGGGGGGTTTTCCACTTTGTAGATAACTAGTAGACATATTTTAAATTCCAAAGGGCCTGTGGTTATAATAGTTTTTTTTTCTTTTTCTTTTTCTTTTTTCCCCTGAGCCTGAAATCTGATATGCCGGTAGATCCAAGTTATTGTCTGGGGGGGATGATGTCATGGCTGGCAGAAGGACCAGAAAGCTGGATCAGGGAAGAGAGTAGCTCCCTAATATGGGAAAGGGGTATGAATATTGTTGACTATAAACCCCATCGATTTGATGTGATCTGGGGCCCATAATCAGTTTAGGAGCCTATGTGACCTCTGCATCCCTATAGATCTGAGCTCACATATTCACCAGTTTTATTGCTCTTAATTTTTTTTTTTCTGCCTCCAGGGTTATTGCTGGGGCTCGGTGCCTGCACTGCAAATCCACTGCTCCTGGAGGCTATTTTTTCCCATTTTATTGCCCTTGTTATTGTTGTCATAGCTGTTGTTGTTGGGTAGGACAGAGAGAAATGGAGAGAGGAAGGGAAGACAGAGAGGGGGAGAGAAAGAGAGACACCTGCAGACCTGCTTCACCGCTTGCGAAGCGTCCTCCTGCAGTTGGGGAGCCAGGGGCTCAAAGTGGGATCCTTAAATTTGTTGTTGCTGTTGATTTAATCAGAGAGAGAAAGAGAGAGAGAGAGAGAGAGAGAACAAGAACAGAACATGGTTACAGCATTGTAGTGTCAGGATCAAACCTGGGGCCTCATATCTAGAAGGAATACACTTTGTATGCTGAGCCTCCTCCTGAACAGCCAGCCCATCTGGGTTTTTAATGACCTTTTCAACAACATTAGACCAGACAACAGAGCACATAGAATTGGTGGCTCTGTGATACCAACTTGATCAGAATTAACAAATTTGGCCATTTTTCTAAATGTTTACCTGGTATAATCATTATTCCCCAAGTGTATTGTGAACAGTGTTGCAATATTTTTTTTTAGAGAGAGAGAGAAAAGGTAAAAACAAAACTGGAGCATTTAAGGTTTTGGTGTGGTCACTGTCCTATGATGGTGCAGGTTTCACAGAACTTGGTCCTGAGGGTGAATGTTGGAAGGCTCTTTCAAGTTCATGGAATACTACTTAGCTGTTAAAAATAATGAACTCATCTCCTTTGTTTCATCTTGGAATTTCAAGGTATCATGTCAAGTGAGATAAGCCAAACTAAGAAAGGTGAATAGCCGATGATTTCATACAAAGGCAGAATTTAGGAAACAAGGACAGAAAGGGAAAACACAAACTAAAACTTGGTCTGGGAGGCCTAAGGGTGTAAACTGCACCAAAGCAAAGGATTCTGGAAAAGGAGGGCAGGGAGGAAATTGGGGGTGGGAGAAGCTTTTGGATCCTGGTGCATGAGAGTACAAAAGGCCCTGAGGAGATGAGAAATTATACATACCCACGTGTCAACAACCCTCCAGCAAAAAGATAAAAGGAGAAGGAGGAGGAGGAGGAGGAAGAGGAGGAGGAGGAGGAGAACCCCCCCTTAACAGTACACATTTGTGACAACCTAGCAGAATCACTTCTCCACTGCTTTCAAGAGAGGATTGAGAGAACTCTGCCTCAGGCTTCATTTGTTCTGATCTTGATCCAGTTCCTCTCTGCTCTTGGTTAATGATTTCCAAGTGACACCTTGGTAACTGCCAGGAGACTCTTTCTCCCTGTCCTCTAGTAGCACAGGAAGTAATCCTGAGCCTGGGGACAGTCCTCTCCCCTTTGAGGAGAGGTGCAAGCAGGACAGTGCTGGTGGAGCCGATCAGATGCTCATTGAGATCCCTAATCTGACACTCTGCTGACAGCTGCTGTGGCCCTTCTCTCTCTATCTCTGTCTCCCTTTCTCCCACCGTCTCAGATGCCAGAAAGACATTTACGAAGCACTGCTGGCTTGATACTGAGTAAACCAAGACAAGAAACAAAATGGCCAGAGTCTGCAAGGTGGTGGAGTTCAGCCCCAGAACTGCCAAGCTGAACTACCGTCACTCTCTGGAGCACCCACTCCCCCCTCCCCCGAACACACATAGCACTGATATTCTCTTCCATCACAGTTCTTTGGTGCCCAGGACTTTATTCTTGGGCAGGAGCCAGCTGCCATGCCTAATCCCTATCTCCCAGGGGAGTTATGAGCACCAAATGTGATTGTGAATGAGGAGGAACTCTCTGAACTGCGAAATGCCACCTAGTCAGAAAAGCCTGTCATTTCCATTCACTTTCAGCAAAAGACCTGGGGACCTGCCGCCCACTGCCAACTCGGCCTTCCAGTCTGAGATCCAACTCTTTACAGAGCGCTGCTCAGCTCTGGCTTATGGTGGTGTGGAAGACTGAACCCAAGACTTAGAAGCCTCAGATGTGAGTGTCTCTTTGCATAACCATTATGCTATCTTCCCTCATCCAGATCCAACTCTTTGTCTTAAGCTGGCAAACTTCATTCATGATCTCTTTTCTGAATGGCAGCCACTCCAAAAAGAATCTACCAATATTTATCATTCACATATGAAAAAGTGTCAAACATATTTAGCAGGCTCCCCATGGATTCCCCGTGCCTAGCAATAATAACAGACAAAGCAGCATATGGAATCAGTGGCTCTGTGATACCAACTTGATGAGAATGAACAAATTCGCCCATTTCTCCAAATGCTAACTTGTTGCAATTATTATTCACTGTGTCTGGTGTGAATAATGCTGCTATTTCATTTTTTTCAGAACGGAATTTTTCATTCCTGACAAAAAAAAAGAATCATGCACTTCAAAAATACATCTTCTGACATTCCAACATACTTGTCTGAAACCTGCCTTTTCCAATTCCCAAACATACTCCCTCCCTCAGTTTTTGTTTTTTGTTTTTTTTTTTTTTTTTGGTCAACGGGGTTATCACTGGGTTCAGTGACTATACAACTTCCTGATCCCTGCAGTCATTTTGTTTCTTATAGAGGGTGAGAGACAGAAAGAAGGAGAGATACCTGCAGCCTGCTTTACTGTTTATGAAATTTACACCCTCCAAGGACCAGGGGCTTGAAACCAGGTTCTTGAGTATGGTAACATGTACCACTCTACCAGGTGAGCTATCATCTATTTCCATAACCCCAAACACTTGAACTTCAAGATTCTTTCTTCCCTTTTGGGTACATGGCATTAGGAACAGTTTTTCCCCCAAAAAAGTGTAAAAAAAAAAAAAACCCACCTCAGGCAGTAGTTTGAGTGGAACAAACTCGAAAGTCAAAACAACATTTCTACTGGACTTTTGTCTAAGAGGTGTCTCAGTTCTTGGCAGGAGATCTTAGTTCCACTTAAGGAAGAGTCTTCAGGCAGCCCAAGGGTCTAGAGTACAATGTGGAAATTCTCAAAGGGAACCACTTCCTCTGGAGCAGGATGTGGGTAGTCACTCAGAGGATGTGGTATAAAATGGCCCAGGAGCTTGTACTAGTTATACGCATGCTCCCCCCAGCCCCAGGAGTCTGTAAACCCACAAGAGTGAAAAAGCTTCATAAAAAATAGGATTCCCTCTATGATATTGCTTGAACAATCTAGATAGATCCTGCTTAAAATTGTTTTTGTTGCACATGTGGCGCAAAGTGCAAGGACCAGAGTAAGGATCCCGGTTTGAGCCCCCGGCTCCCCACCTGCAAGGGAGTCGCTTTACAGGCGGTGAAACAGGTCTGCAGGTGTCTATCTTTCTCTCCCCCTCTCTGTCTTCCCCCTCTCTCTCCATTTCTCTCTGTCCTATCTAACAGCGATGACATCAGTTAACAACAACAATAATAACTACTACAATAAAGAAAAACAACAAGGGTAACAAAAAGGAAAAAAAATATATATATATATATATATAAAGTTTAAAAAAAAACAACCTCAAACACCAAAAAAAAAAAAGATTTGACTTAAAACAAAATGTTTTTGTCATTGACATCAGAAATTACACCATCAGCAATTTCTTCTTTCAGTTCAAAAACTTATCTTTTCCTGCGGCTTTTTTTTTCTTTGTTTTTTGCCTCCAGGGTTATTGCTGGGGTTCAGTGCCTGCACTAAGAATCCACTGCTTCTGGAGGCTATTTTCTCCCATTTTGTTGCCCTTGTTGTTATTGTTATTATTGTATTGCCATCACTGTTGTTGGATAGGACAGAAAGAAATTAAGAGAGGAGGGGAAGACAGAGAGGAGGAGAGAAAGATAGACACCTGCAGACCTGCTTCACCACCTGTGAAGCAAACCCCCCCCTGTAGGTGAGGAACCAGGCTCCAACCAGGAGTCTTACATGGGTCCTTGTGCTTCGAGCTATGTGTGCTTAACCCACTGCGCTACCCAGCCCGACCCCCAGCTTTTTTTTTTTAATTGGACTAGAAATTTAAGAATGTCATCCTTGGAGTGAAGAATTTACAAAGAGTCCCTTCACACACCCACCCTTCTGCTTAAAAGAGAAAAGAAGGGGAACAAAAAAAAAAGTCACATTCAGAAAGCAAAAGGGAAGAGAAAAAAAAGAAAAGCCTACAAGAACTTTGTTCCATATTCTAATTTTGACAAGGATTGAGACAGTTTTGGAATTACTCAAATTACTGTGGGGTATGTCTTACAAATATTTCCTCCCCAACATTGCAATGATCTCCCAGTTTCACCCAGCCATTTTCAGCAGAGTACTATGCCTTCACATCTGCCTCCTACTGCCTCGCCAATTTGCACCTTTCACTCTGCCAACTCTCCCCCACACTGAGTTTAGAATCCCAGGATCTTTAGTAGCCAAGGTTATTTCAATTAAGATTCTTCCTTTATCCATCAGTGACTTGAGCTCTTACCTCTGTTCTCCCACCTCGGTGTGCTCTCTTAAGCCTATTATAAGATTCTGGTGAAGACAAAATTAGCAGAAGCTTTTGTTGTCACAGGAACGTTATCTCTCTGTTTGTGGCCTTGGGCAAGTTAATCACTCACCTCAGTTTTCCCATTGACGATTAGATCTATAAATAGCTTCCACATGAGAACAGTGCATTAGCCTGCATATAGGGAGATGCTTATACCAGTGAGAGGTCAGGCTGGAAATTGACGGCATCTTTAATACACATGTATGAAAAATCTTTAATGAAAAAACAACTGCTAAAGCTGTGCACAGGCTATATTTAAAAAGACCAGTCAGTGGTAAACCCTATACTTTCCTCAAGTTCAGTTTTTTTTTAAGGGTCTTTTTATTCTTCCTTCACTTTGAAAGAATTTTTTTTAAACTTCTTTATTGGGAATAATGTTATACATTCGACAGTAAATACAATAGTTTGTACATGCATAACATTTTCCAGTTTTCCATATAACAATGCAACCCCCACCCACTAGGTCCTCTGTCATCCTTTTTGGACCTGTATTCTCCCCCCCCCCCCCGACCCCAGAGTCATTTACTTTAGTGCAATACATCAATTCCAGTTCAGGTTCTTCTTGTGTTTTCTCTTCTGATCTTGTTTTTCAACTTCTGCCTGAGAGTGAGATCACCCCATACTCATCCTTCTGTTTCTGACTTATTTTACTTAACATGATTTCTTCAAGCTCCATCCAAGATGGGCTGAAAATGGAGAAGTCACCATTTTTAATATCCGAGTAGTATTCCATTGTATATATATATATATATATATATACCACAACTTTCTCAGCCACTCATCTGTTGTTGGACACCTGGGTTGCTTCCAGGTTTTGGCTATTACAAATTGTGCTGCTAAGAACATATGTGTGCACAGATCTTTCTTGGATGGATGCGTTAGGTTCCTTAGGATATATCCCCAGGAGAGGAATTGCAGGATCATAGAGTAGGTCCATATCTAGCTTTCTGAGACTTCTCCAGACTGTTTGTTCTCCACAGAGGCTGAACCAATTTACATTCCCACCAGCAGGGCAGGAGGGTTCCTTTGATCCTACAACCTCTCCAGCATTTGCTGCTATTATTACCTTTTCTGATGTTTGACATTCTCACAGGAGTGAAGTGGTATCTCATTGTTGTCTTTATTTGCATTTCTCTGACAATAAAAGATTCGGAGCATTTTTTCATGTGTTTTTCTGCCTTTTGGATCTCTTCTGTGGTGAATATCCTGTCCATGACCTCTCCCCACCTTTTGATGGGGCCATTTTTTTTCTTGTGGTTGAGTTTCAAGTTCAAATTCTTATAAGATTTCAAAATCAGAAATAGTTCTGTTATTGTAATTATACCATATTTATGTATAATGAATTATACTGGAATTGCTAAAAGTATATGTCAAAAGGCACCTCTCAGAAACAGTGGTATTGCTTGCAGGGTTTTCTGCATGCAAAACACAAGAAGCAAAATGAGTTCAGGGACTGAGTGGTGGTGCACCTGGTTGAGCGCACATGTTACAGTGCGGCCTGGTTGAGTGCACATGTTACAGTGCTCAAGGGCCCAAGTTTGAGCCCCTGGTCCCCATCTGCAGGGGGAAAGCTTCATGAGTGGTGAAGTAGTCCTGCAGGTGTCTCTCTGTCTCTCTCCCTGTCACCCTCTTCCCTCTCAATTTCTGGCTCTGTCTATCCAATAAATAAATAAAGATAATTTAAAAAATAAATAAATTTTAAAAATGAGTTCAGTCCATACTTGGTACTATGTGACCTTGCTCAGCCTCAGCTTCCTTTTCTCTACTAAGGGTTCCTGTGGTAGCTGTGGTTGCCAAATGCATTGTTTCATGTAAAACTCTTAATAAGCACTAAATAAAAAATAAGTTATGTGGTCCCAGGGGCTCAAACCTGGTACCTCATGAATGACAATGCATGCTATCCACCAGGAGCTGTCTCTGTCCACCCTAATATATCCTGTTGGGTCACAAAGCTGGATTATGTCATGTGACCCCTTCACAACACCCGTTCCTCCATCAAATTGGCCCAGGGAGGCATGGTACTGGCATGAGACAAACAGAATGAAAATAAATAAATAAATAAACTGATGTCTTTGGCCTGACTCATTTTTTTCATGTAGTTCTTTTCTCTCCCTTTTCAGCAGCCTTTTGCATTAAGGGCTGTGATTAACTCAGTGTGCCAATAGTCATATCTAGTCACCTCAAGTCTCAGTAAAGGTAATGATCATGCAGCTAAAGAAAGGGCTTAGCTGGTAGAGCATCAGATTCTCTCTCTCTCTCTTTCACCACTAGGTTTCTCGCTGGGCTTCAGTACCTGCATGATGCAGTCACTTTTTCCTTTTATTTGATAGGAGGGAGAGAAATTGAAAGGGGAAGGGAAGGGAAGGAAGGAGAGAGACACCTACATCACTTGCCTCATTCTTGTGAAGCATTCTCCCTGCTGGTGGGGACCAGGGGTTTGAACACTGGTCTTCACACATGGTAGAAGCATCACTTGATACACTATGGAGCATTAGACTTTGATCCTTGAGTTTCCCAGTTAAATCCCTTGAATCTCATGTGCCAGAGTGGCACTCTGGCTTGTCTCCTTCTCTCTGCTTCATGGAAAGCTCTCTCATACCTAATACACAAATCTTTTTTTAAAATTAATGATTGTTACCAGAGTATATTAGCAGCATTTATTAACCACTTGCTTATTGATCAGGTACTTTTCAAAGTCCTTTACAAACACAATAAAATTTAAAATTCTCAACAACCCAATGAGATGGATGGCTTTATTGTTCCCATTTTACAGATCTGAAAACTGAGGTCAAACAAGAACCAGTGACTCCTCACCAGAATCAAGAAGCTAATTCAACATCTGATGCACAGCCTAGGCTCAGTAAACACTTGTAGAATGAATGAATAAAAGTAATTAGAGATAATCATGGGACACTCTTATGTTGTTGATCACTATTATTTTGAGGGGTTATTTGTCTCTAAAATCTATGCTTGCCATTATTCCCAGCAACCTTTCCTTCTATTTTCCTCCTTTAATTCTTTTGGTCTCAGAAAGCACCCAGCATAAGCTAGAGATAAGCTCTTTGCTAAACTACGCAGGCAAGTGAAGTGAATTTCCTAAAATATTACTTTTTCTTTTAAAAATATTTTATTTCTACCATTATTTGTTTATGTTTCTTTTTTAAAATTTTATTATATTTATTTATTTTGCCTTTTGTTGCCCTTTTTTGTTGTTTTTATTGTTGCTGTTGTTATTTATATCATTGTTGTTGGATAGGACAGAGAGAAATGGAGAGAGGAAGGGAAGACAGAGAGGGAGAGAGAAAGACAGACACCTACAGACCTGCCTCACCGCCTGTGAAGCGACTCCCCTGCAGATGGGGAGCTGGGGTCTGGAACCGGGATCCTTATGCAGGCCCTTGCACTTTGTGCCATGTGCACTTAACCTGCTGCGCTACTGCCAGACTCCCTATTTGTTTATGTTTCATGAGAGATAGGTAGGTAGATAGGTAGAGATATTCCAGAGCCTTTCTTAGCTCTGGCTTAAGGTGGTGTTGGAGACTGAATCTGGGACTTTTGATACCTCAATCATGAAAATGTTTTGCATAACCATTGTGCTACCACTGAAGCCCAATATTACATTTTCTACCTACCTCTCATCTCCCTTTGCCCCTCATTCTTTAAAAGAAAGAAAGAATCAAAGGATTACATCATTGTGTTTTCTCACCTAAAAGCATCTTTTTCAATTCTAGCCACCCTTGTTTCCACACCCTGCAACCCTAGGAGTTCCAGAGAGAGGCGTGGGGAGGGTGAAGGTACCAAAGCAAGGAAGAAATGTCTGCAGAGCTCATTATCACCCAGGTACAGAGAAGCAAACTGCTATATTTGTCAAATGCACCTTCATTTAAATACACTGCAGAATAACTTGGTAAAAAAAAAAAAGTAGTCCCTTTGAAAGTTTTTGTTCCTTGTAATAAGGACCAGCAAGTTCATATGTCCTGTCCAGTGTGACTTATATGCTCTCATATGTAATATGTCCTTTTCCTTTTTTCCTTTATGAATGCTCCATCTCAACCACTCACCTTTGGGTTCTGAACTCAGCCCTGCCAGTAAGCTCACACAGTAAGCTTTTCCCACCTGCAGGGGGAAAGTTTCACAAGTAGTGAAGTAGAGCTGCAGGTGTCTGTCTGTCTCTTTCCCTCACTATTGCCCCCTCACTTCTCAATTTACCTCTGTCTCTGTTTAATATAAATATATATATATATATAAACTTAAAAGAGAGAGAGAGAGGCAGAGAGAGAGAGAGAGTGTGTGTGTGTGTGTCTTGGAGTACTCCTGGGCCAAGGGAGATAGCATAATGTAAAACACTCTCTCTCCTGGGCCTCTGAAGTCCCAGGTTCAATTCTCAGCACCATTATAAGCCAGAGGTGAGTGATGAACAGTGCACTGGCTGGCCTGCTCACACCTTTCTTTCATTAATAAATAAAATATTTTTTAAAACAGTCTTCCTTTATTCAAGTTAATAGTCATCTCATCTCTCTCTTTCACACACACAAACACACACACACACACACACACACACACACACACACACACTTATTAATAAAAGCCAGCAGTGAACTTTCTTGGGCCAATAAAGTTGCTCACTTGGATAGTGTGCTATGTTGCAATTTGTGCAACTTAGATTTGAGCCCAGCCCCCACTACATTGATGGAAGTTCTGCTGCTTTGGTCTTTCTCCTGCCTCTGTCTCTATCTAAAAAGAATGTTCAAATACTCTTATAAGATTTATTTATTAATCAATGAGAGGAAGAGAACCAGAGTGTCACTCTGGCATATGTAGGGCCAGGGGTTGAGCCTGGGACTTCATGAGTGAAAGTTGCATGCTCTACCCATTCACTGTACAGCCTTCCAAATTTCACCCAAGATACTTTCTCCCATCCTTTCTTGCCCAAAATAAATTGGAAGAAAATTACTGTATCTTTCTGTCTTATAACTTGCCAGACTCAGAAATCATCTAGTTCTTGAACTTCCTCAAGCCCAGCTAACATATACTAACATTCTCATGTTGACTTTTTGAAGATGTGGCAGAATGTGCGAACATGTTTTAAGCACTCATTTTATAAGCCACCACCTTGTGCAGAGAAGAAGTGTGCAGGGTGTGCCCTTCTCTAGACTAATAGTGGCAATCCAAATACCCACAACTAGCAACTTGTGGAGTACATTGAGGTACTATCATATGACAGGATATTTGTCCTCTAGCCAAAAACAATTTGTAAAGGTATTTGTTGATGGGGGAATTATTAGCTATCTAATTCTAAGTGTATGTGTGTGTGGACAGGGGACAGGGCCTATAAAACAGTATGTACAATGTGATATCCCTTCTAGAAAGTTGTGGAGGTATATAGGGGTGGATATTTCTCTGTGGAAAGGTGTTTAACCTAGACAAGCTTTCCCTCTGCAGACACTATGTCAACTGATGAACTTCGAACAGTCTAGACTACGAGTCTGGGAAGTTTGCTGGTCACTGCTAATACCTTTTGTCTAGTCCAGGCCATAATTTCCTGACAACTTGAGGAGTTACTTGTTCAGTTCTACACTACTTCAACTTTCACTTAGTCTGGAGCTGTCAGCTTCTGAGTGTAAATTGTATCAGCAAAGTGACATGATGACTGGCAAGAACTTTCCCATATACCTCAAGACCTTGTGATTCTGTATTTCCTTTTACTTATTCAGTAAATAGACATTTGTGAGGCTTTGCTCTATCCCAGGAACTGTAGAAACAGATTACTGTGGCATGGCAAGACAGGAAAACTTCCCAGTCTCCTGCTGTCCTGAGACATGTTCAGAAGAGAATGAGGAAGGGAGAAGATGATGATGTAGTGGGAACAAAGCAACAGACTAATGTGCCAGGTTAGCTGAGACCTCAGCTAGCAGAACCTTTGTGAAGGCAGTCTTATAAAATACTCAAACTCAGCTTCAATATCACACTGCATAAACTGGAATCTAGACACCACTGGGAGCTAGCTACATAGCCAAGATGACTTATATAACATTTACATTTTTTGGTGTCCTCATTTGAAATATGAGTGTAATCATTTGTAGCACTCTCAAGTCATTGTAAGTGTTGAGGCGGGAAATGTTTAACCTACATTTCCTGTTATTGAGATCATAAATAAAAATATTTAGATCATCCAAATTTCATGTAAAAAGTTGTCGGATTTTATTAACATGATGATGATGATGATAAAAAATAGGGAGGTGAAAGGAACTGGTGATGGCACACTTGGCAAAGTGCACATGTTACCATGTACAAGGACCTGGGTTCAAGTCCCTGGCCTTCACCTGTAGAAAGGAAGCTACATGAGTAGTGGAGTAGAACTGCAGGTGTCTCTCTTTTTCTCTCCCTTTCTATACCTCAAGCCACTGGGGATTGGATGTCTCCATCCAATCCCCAGTGATAACCTTGGTGGCAAAAACAAACAAACAACAACACTAAACCTGGAAAAAATATGGAGGAAGAAAATAAAAACTATACAAAGTCAAAACGTTCTTTGGAGAAAAAAACTTACAAGTAAGCTTGACCTCTTACTGCATAGAGATAAAATTCCCCCATATCAAATATCTCAAAACTATCAAAATCCATCAATGTGAGATTTATATGCTCCTACTTGCCAGAGTTGCCTCAAAATACAGACATTTCTGTACACACAAAAGCAATGTTCAAAAATATTTTCCTTTTAGATAGGGCAATGCCACAAAGCTTAATCGGTTCTAAGTGATTTCAAAATATTGTATCAATTTACAGCAGAAAGGTCATGGTGGTGAATAAACATGGGGATTCTGCTCTTTGGGATTTAGCAGACTAACTCCCACTAATGTTAATGGGGCCCTGCTGCCAAATCCCCCACTATCACCCTGGATCTTCCCTCCAATCCCTTGCTGTTGAAATGGAAATGTTTTCCAAAACCAAAACTAATCCTGAGACAGAGTGTCTTCACGATGGATCCCTAGGGAGCTGGACGTATTTGAAGCCATACCAGTAAGGACCTTAATTCACAGGTGCATCCTGGCACTGTCTACCCCATTCAGAGTGGCTCCCTCAGGCCTGATGCACAGTGGGGTGTTCTCAGTTTCCAAACTCACCTCCCACTGTTTCTCCCTGTGAACTCCATGCAAAATGAAGTCCCCCAGGTCTCCACATGTATCCCAGACTTCTTTGCTGGAGGGGCTCATGTTGGCTTGGCTACCTGACTAGTGGAGTTCTTCCATCCCTGCACCCAGTACACACCGTACACTCCCCCTCACAATATGTTGAGCCTTGAATATGGTATAGTACACATTCTATTTATGAAATTGCCTTATTCCATTCATGTCAACTCTGGGTTCTGTGTAAGTTCGGAGTGAATCATACGTATCTTTGTATTCCTTTAACAGCATCCAGGCCCTTACATATTATCCATTCCCAAGAAGATGCAGAATTGATCTAAATGACATTCTGTCACTTTGTTTTGGAGACTGGGGTTTCCAAGGAGAGAGATTAAGAAATGGAAGGTTAGAGTGTGATTATAGTTGATACATTCCTTATTGGTTAAGTTAAGTAAGCAGGTGTTTGTTTTAGAACATCACTAGTCTTGTGAGTTGAGGAGAAAGATGAGTTTAATTCTCACAACTCCACTTGCTATAGCTGTCAGAGGCATGGGACACTAGCCGGGGTGAACTACAGGTCTGATTCCCAGCAGCAAGGCACTCGTTGCTATTGGGCACCAATGTGCTCTCAGAAGCCTCTGTATTTACACACTGTCATCAACTGCCCTCATCAACATTCACATCTGACATGGGCCACTAGGTCTATGTTAGCCACAACTACTCACTTAGGTTTGGTTCAACCTGGTCTGTTACTGCTAACACACAACCTACTTAGTATTTAACAACTTCTAAATGACCATGGTTTTTGAGAAGTCAACAAAATCAGGGCACCTTATCTGACTGACTAGAAGAGGTCTAGCTGGGATGAGGCAGATAATTTCAGCGTTGTTGGCTCTTATTTTAATTGCTTCCTTTAAAAATACAGGTGGTCCAGACAGATCTAATACAAAGGATAGTCAATATTCACTGCTTCTAGTGAGTATCCTTCCCACTCACCAACCCGGTGGATGTTTTTGAGACCTTTATTTGGTTTGTGTTTAAATATCAGATTCAACTGAGTACTTGCTACATTATAATACTAATAACAAGCTTTCCTCCTTGAAGTTCTATTCCCTTCACTCTTTGGCAATGTTTTACAACTTTTCTTTGCTACTCAGCATTTCTACCTCCTTTCTTGGGCTTTTTCTGCTCTGTGCATCCCATGTTCAATACTTGAACAGTTCCTCCTGCCACCACAGCTGTAGCTTCCATTCTTGAAGGCCTAATAATTGTTGTTTGTCTTCTAACTGCAGCATCCCCTCTGCTCCCCACCCCCCACTAACTTCACTTGCAATGTCAACAAGGGCAGCTCTGCTGTAAGCACCTCATACTTGCCTTTTTCTAGCTTTCTTCCCCAAAGACCTGCATTCATAATAGTATGCCAATGTTCCTGGCTCAGTTGTTCTCAATCCCACCAATGTTAGGATGCCTTTTTTCAACTGATTTGCTCACTATGATTGACATAAATGTTCATCAGTTGTCTAGAAAGTAGCTTTCAGCAGCCCTTTTCAAGAGTTGAAAACTTGTGTACTATTATTTTCTCCAGGGTCTCAGGTTTTGGAGCAGGAGCTCAATGACAGTTGATTGTCATAAGTGTGGTGACCACACAACTTGGCTGACTCAGGACAGAGTCAATTTTCACCTATTGTCCGGTGTTCTCTTCAACTGGCTATCCTACCTCTGAGATGCTTCTCAGTCTTGCATGAAGTAATACAACCCCCCACCCCCAAGCCTAAGGATATCTAACTTTTCACAAATACTTAGTATCATGGGCTGAATTGTATCTCTCAAGATCAATATGCATTTCTATTTAAAAGAGGTGATGAAGCTCAAGCAAGGCCATCAGGTGGGCCTTAACCCAATCTGATGAGTGTCCACAGAAAAAGAAGAAATTTGGACATAGGGAAAGACAACAAGGATCCATGTACCTCCTCCAAGGAAAGGCCATGAAAGGACTTAAAACAAGGACAACCATGTACATGCTATGTAAAAAGGCCACAGGAGAACAAACCTGCTGACATCTTGCTGTTAGACTTCTAGAACTGCTGTTCAAACCACTTAGTCTATAATACGGTCTGATTTAGTATGGTTTGGTATTCTGAGATGTGATATGAAATGATATGATATGATATGATATGATTGGTTATGGCGGTGCAAGCAGACTAATACATTGGGTAAACTAGAAAGTAAAATCAACCTACCCTTTACATATTCCAATTCTTCAAGATAACATTTTTCATTAAACACACAGGCTTGATTTTAGATCTTTTGGGCTTGACCAAATGTCTACCTGAGACACTTTTAACTTTAATATTTTTTGAATCTAAAAGCTGGCTCCCTGGTGGAAGACCCGTTTTTCCCACAGTTTATGAGAGGGTGATGATAATAAGTGTCACATATGGTTACTGTGAAGTGGATACTTCTTGCCTTCCTCAAGTTGTACACTTCTTGCCTTCCTCAAGTTGTACACCAACAAAAAGTCTACCCCTATTCAGTAAGTGACAGACTGACTGTCTTTCTTCCTTTCCTTCTTTCTTTCTTTTTAAAATTTCTTTGCCACTAGGGTTATTTCTGGGGCTCAGTGCCTACAGAAATTCAGTGCCCCATAGGACATTTTGTTCTTTCCACTAGTAAAGAATGAGAGACAGAGAGAGATAGAGAGGGATAAAGAGACACAGAGAAGAAGAGACACCATAGCACTGCTCCATAGCACATGAAGCTTCCTCTCCTGCAGGCACTCCCTTGTGGTGGCCCAACACTCAAACTCAGGTCTTTGTGCATGGTAACATATGCACTATACCAACTGAGCTGCCTGCCATCCCCACAAATTGGCTTTTATGAGGGCTTAAGCTAGGGGAGAGTTTTTAATAGGTTCCTGGGAACCTAGAGGAGAATTTAGAGTAGGTTCCTGTGTGAGTGGTCAAATGATTTTCAGTGGGCAGAGGGGCAAGAGAAGGTGGCAAAATGGGTCTGCCTCACAGAATAAATGTGAGAAAAGAGACAAAGGTGAAAGAGAAGTCATCTACTTGTAATGCTATCTTAATCTCCTGAACCCCTGCTTGTAAATCTAGTCCTTTAAAGTCATAGTATAGCTATTATCCCTTGTGTCAGTTTGGTTTTTTTTTTTTTTTAATTTTAGGAATTAAAAATAACAAATCCTATACTTTCAGCTTTTCTTACCCTATGCTAAGTAACTTTTAGTTCAGGCTATTCTCCAAAATTTGTCCAAAAAATTATGTATTTATTTATCTATGGGTGGCAGAGCATCAAATTCTGGCACATACTGGGGATCAAATCAGCTTCTCCTGTTTGAAAGTCCTGCACTCTTTCCCTTTGCCACCTGTCAGGCCCCTATTATCCAAACTTTTAAAATTCAGTTCATGCTTTGACACCTACCTACTACCCCCCAGCAATGTGCATGTACACATTGGCCAAAAGGATGATAGTTCATCAAAGCTTCTTGGATATAAGAGAATATTGGACTTTTGTACTGTCCCTCCACAAAGTGCAGTTGAAGGTCACATCCATCACAGAGCTGTGCAGACCATGAGATAATCAGTCTGTTTCCTTCATCAGACAGAAAAAAATCAAACTGACATACATATTAAACTGACATACATACATCATCCTGAGGGCAGTGGCTCTCTATGGTGAGAGGAAGCTATTTACTTCTCCATCATATGTGAATTCATACCCATGCCACTTTCTGGTGTGTGAGAACAGTGAAGAGTTGAAGCAAATCAATCCCCACTGATAAGGGACGCATTTCTTTTCTTTTCTTTTTTTTAACTTTCTCTCTTTCTTTCTTTATTTATTTATTTATTTTAAAAAGGAGACATTAACAAAACCATAGGATAAGAGGGGAACAAGTCCACACAATTCTCACCACCAGATCTCCATATCCCATCTCCTCCCATGACAGCTTTCTTTCCTATTCTTTATCCCTCTGGGAGTATGGACCCAAGGTCATGGTGGGATGCAGAAAGTTGAAGGTCTGGCTTCTGTAATTGCTTCCCCGCTAAATATGGGCGTTGACAGGTCAATCCATACTCCCAGCCTGCCTCTCTATTTCCCTAGTAGGGTGTGGCTCCGGGGAAGCAGAGCTCCAGGACACATTAGTGGGGTTGTCTATCCAGGGAAGTCTGGTCAGCATCATGCTAGCATCTCGAACCTGGTGGCTGACAAGAGAGTTAACATACAAAGCCAAACAAATTGTTGAACAATCATGGATCTAAAGACTGGAATAGTGCAGATGAAGAGTTGGGGGGTTCTCCATTTTGTAGATAGCTAGTAGGCCTATTTTAGTTATATTCCAAAGGGCCTGTGGCTATACTAGTTTTTGTTTTCCCCCCTGAGCTTGAAATCTGATATGTAGGTGGATCCAAGTTATTATCTGGGGACGTGATGTCATGGCCAGAAAAGGGACAGAAAGCTGGATCAGAGAAGAGAGTAGCTCCCTAATATGGGAAAGAGGTATAAATATTGGTGACTGTAAACCTCATCAATTTGATTTGGTCTGGGGCCCATATTCATCTTAAGAGCCTATGTGACCTCTGCAAAAGGATGCATTTCTAATATGCAGCACTGTAGTTCTTCTGATCTTACATCACAGCATAAATGCAACAGTCCTTGTTTTCCACACAGATTCCTACTTCTTTCACACCCAAACATATGCTAGGAGTGCTCAAGCAACACTCTCTCTCCATCTCTGGGAGGTGTCTTCAAACGTTTTTAGCTCATTAAACATAACACAAGAGAAGATCTGTTTCTTTACTCAAGAGTTGTCTTCAAAGGGCTATTTATATCTCAGATTGGGGGGAAGGGTTGGTTACAGATTGAAATGGACATTTTTCATTCTCAAAGCAACATCTGCACTGACATAGTCAAAAAGTGCAACAATTGTGTTTAAATAACAGTTATCTGTGAAAACTCACGTTGGTTTTGCAATGCTCTGTCCAAGGGATCATTTCAGTTAGAAGGCTGTTTAGATTCAAGAATTGAAGAGCTCATAAGCTTACCCAAGTAATAGAACTTTTAGTAGACAGCAAGATGAGACAGGCAATAGTAGAACGTGATTGGCAATATTCATTAACTTCTTTTTACCTTAACCCAAAATTTTTCTGCTAGTCTGGTGATATTTCCTGTAATGAACTGGACTGGCAATTCTATAGAAAAAATCATTTCTTTTTTTCTTTTTTCAAATGAGACTGGTCCTTATATATCATATGCTATAATCTTTATAGTGGCACATTTTACCAAGTATTAGGTGCACATTATTTTCTTAAAGAACACTGCTCAGTTGTGACTTATTATGGTGGTACCTGGATTTGAACCTGAGACTTCAGTGCCTCAGATATGAAAATCTTTTGAATAACCATTATGCAGTCTCTGCAGCCTGTAGGTTTACATCATTTTAAGTATTAGGCCTTAGAAAGATAATGGTGATGATGGTGGCATGCCTGCTAACTGTGAGAAACTGGAAGAAAAGAGTGACAGAAAAGGAGAATTTATACCTAAAATAAGTTAGTAGTCTATAGCATTGCCATTGTATTATAAGAAGTATCGTCAGACCAGCAGAGAAATCTTGGGCTAAGATGAAATGGAGTTAAGGAATACTAATATTCAAATCCTTCATGACACTCTTCTAAGTGTTCATAAAGTATAGCAGTCTCTTCTCATCTCTTAGGGAGTAAATGGAATTTATTGGTCATCTCTTCACTATTATTCATCCATCCCTCACTTACTGTTCCCAGTGTTCCAGTTCTTTTGGGTATATAATAAAACATGTTTGAATGTGTGTTTTAAATAAGTAGAGTCCTAGTCAAAATAGAATACAGACTCTTCTCATTAAAAAAGGAAATAACTTTATTTTAAACAAATTCTCAGTTGTGTGTTACACCATGTCCATATCGAAACCAAAAACCATAAAGATAATGCAAAGAAAACAGAGCCTCATCAAAGCATATCATCCAAACATGACTATTGGTCAGTGTATTAACTAAATACAGTGGACATGAAAAGTACAGTATGGCACTTAAAATAAATAAGAGCAAAGAGAAGGAAACATATTCACAGTCCAAAAGCAATAGGTTTTTGAACCTTTGGTATATGTCTCAAATAAGCATTGGTAAACACATATAAAATAGTGTTTAGTTCCAGTTTTCTCAAGCCATTGATGGTGTGTGTGTGTGTGTGTGTGTGTGTGTGTGTGTGTGTGTGTGTGTGTGTTTCAAAAATAACTGCTAGGATCACAAATCAGGATTGACATGGGTTGATTAAGGTCTCTGGTGTGAGCACATAGGTAAATTCAAACTGTGGCAAAATGAAATGCAGCTGTGTTGCACAACAGAACTATGTAAGAGAACAAGTGAAATATACCAGTCGAATTCTGTGGCTTGGGTAGACACCCTTGCTATTACCAACAACAACAGCAGCAGCAGCAGCAACAACGACGACAACAACAACAACAGCAAAACCGGAAAAAAAACAATACTTTTGAAGCTATCCAAAGACCACAAGCTGAAAGGCAGAAATATCCCAAAGCTCATAACCACATGCCTACCTGTGCAACAACCATCTCACAGAAGTGTTCTAGTTGCATATTGCAGTTCCCTCCCTCCCACCCAACCCCTGCCCCTAATAAACAGCACCAGTGCAGTTTGAATTAGAAAATTGGAGATACTGAGACATTCCTAAGGTTCTCATAGTAACTAAGGGCCAGTAAGATGGGGTTCTAATGGCCAGTCTCCAACAACCACTTGATGTAATTTCCTCTAGCTTACAGACAGACCATATTAGGCCCACTGTAAGGCTGGATTCAGAGAAAGAAAAAATAATAAACTGGCATGCTTTCCTGGGTTGAGAAAGAGGGGCATGCTGATGGGGGAGGTACAAGGAAGGATGCCTCAAGGATGTTTTCTTGCAGCCCAGGATGAAGGGACATGTTGAGATAGTTCACACATTTTGTACCAATGGAGTATTTGACTCATGCCATTCACCAGGATACAGAGCTCAGCAGAGTTAAGTTCAGCTTGGTAGAGGTGTGAGTTCACTGCTATCAACATCAGGTTGGCATCAGATTGGGCTGTGAGAGAAAGAGCCCAAAGAAATCCAACTCATCCAGGTCATCACTCTGCCCAGTTGTCTCTGTGGAGTCAGTGATGTGATGGGGGCAATGATTCTGTTTTCTCTCCTATCAGTGTAAGGTCTTCTCTTGCCCAGACCTACCTTACATTCATGGGGAGAGTTGCATAAACCAAGGCAGGTGCAGCAACACTCCAGCAGTTGTGTGCCTCCGTACTTATTATCACCAGGCTTGCCCCAGACCTGCATTTTCACACATATGCAGAATCACTGGACTGAGTCCTGCCAAAATTGGGGACACTGACCCGGGGCAGGTCCTTGTTGCGGATCTCATAAACTGACTTCCTCTTGGCCTGGGCACCGCGCACAGCCAGCTTGATTTTGCGCCAACCCAAGTGGTTGAGTTCTGCTAGGTTGAGCACAACACAGATGCCGCTCACAGCAAACATGAATACCAGGAAGACAGTCTTCTCAGTGGGTCGGGATACATAACACTCCACTTCCTTGATGCAGGGGTAGCGGTCACACTCATACAACCCGGGAACGCTGAAGCCATAGAGAAAATATTGGCCCACCAGAAACCCAATCTCCAGAGCATTCCGGAACACCACTTGGATAATGTAGAAGCGGGAGATCCCTTCTTGCCTTCGCAGCTTGGAGCGTGCGGCAGTGCGCAGTCCTGAGGGGTGCGGGGTCAACTCCTTAACCTCTAAGCAATCTGGTTCTGTCTCTTTGTTGGTGTTCTCTGTGTTCTGCAGGACCCCGTTGACAATGGCATTTTGCATCTTCTTATCATCTCGTTTGCCACCACTACTGCCCCCACCCCCAGTTCCTCCAGGACCCCCTATGGACTCAGGAGGGTCTCTGTCCAGGGCTAGGAAGACAGTTGAGTAGCGGCGTTCTCGCTGCTTGGCAGACTGGTGTACAGAGTAGGTGATGAAGCAGAGGCTGGGAGTACACACCATTATGATTTGGAAGACCCAGTATCGTATATGGGAGATGGGGAAGGCGCGGTCATAGCAGGCCTGGTTACAGCCGGGCTGTAGGGTGTTGCACACAAACATGGTCTGCTCATCATCATACACAGTCTCCCCTACAATGGCCACAATGAGGATCCGGAAGATCACCACCACAGTCAACAGGATCCTAAGCAGGGGGAGAGGGAGGGAGAGAGGGTCTTATGGGCTGAGTCACAGACTTGGGAAATCCCTGTTCCTTTCCTGCTCTGGTGTGTAACAATCTTTTTGACTAGGGAGCTGTCCATGCCTGGCTGGTACTGAACTGGAAATCTAGGAAACCTTTTTGCCTTTTCCCTTTCTGCTGAGTGTAGGGAATATTTAGCACAGTGCTCTCAGGTATTCATATCTCCATATACTACACACGGTTTAATGGTTTCAGATAGATTTCAGATGTATATATGGGAAGTAGAGAGGCACAAAACATATGGCAAATGCACACACAGAGTATCTGGGCAGAGATATGTCTGCCCAGTGTCTACACACAGTGTGCATGTAAATGCTCAGAGTAGAAATTTAGCTTATCCTTAGTATGAATGTTGAACCTAATGCTTTACATAAACAGACAGCTAATACGTGCACACACACATCACACATACAACTGTTAGTTGGATTGTGTGGGTTTCTGACACTGCAAATTTTATCAGCCAAATCAATTTAGCTCCATAGATATTTGTTTGGGGAAAAGATACATCTGCTCCGAAGGGCAACTCCATCTCCCCACTTGCCTTCTCTGTCAAAATACAATTCTGCTTTCCTTGTAGATTCTATTTAGGGAACCGGATGGAGATTGGCTCTGACTACCGAGAGTGGGGGAACCACGACTGAGCCAACAACTCCTTTTCTGATGGGAAAGAGTGAAGCCTACAGTGGTGTCTCATAGGAAAGAGATGGAGGAGGTGATCGGAGCAGCTGAAGAAGGGGGAGGGGGCACCTCAGGGCTATCGGGTAATCTCTCCATGCCAGAGACACTGGCGCAAGAACTGAGGACGACGGGAAGGAGGGGGACAGAGAATGGGCTGGGGGCAGTTGGGGCTCGGCAGTCTGGACGTAAGAAGGGACACCCAGGGTGGGGGTGGAGGCACCCGACGGGCCCCACTGACCGCGGGCTGGCTCCCTTACCTCCCAATCATAGTGGAGTGCTGCTGCACCGCGGCTTCCAGCAGCCTCTCCAGGATGGTCCATTCCCCCATCGCTGTGCATCCGGAGGCGGCAGACAAAGACTGGGCAGTACCGGGCACGTTCCCACTCCTGGCCC
The DNA here is from genome assembly GCF_950295315.1 of Erinaceus europaeus. Lineage (NCBI taxonomy): Eukaryota > Metazoa > Chordata > Mammalia > Eulipotyphla > Erinaceidae > Erinaceus > Erinaceus europaeus. Next base: position 55,020,248 of record NC_080177.1, on the reverse strand, counting down.
CTCCCCGGGCCGCACCTCCCGACTGGGAGCGAATTGCCCCCCAATTAAAGATGCAAACAATTTTTCTGTTTTCAATCCACCAGTCCCCTTTCCCTTTTATTATACTTAAGAAGAGGGGAATGGGGAGCAAAGAATCCCAAGAGCTTCCCGACTGATGGGGCAGCTGGTGCGGTGGAGAAATCCGGGAGCAGCCTCCCGCGCCGTCCGGGACCCGCTCTCCAGTCTCCCCAGAGGAGGTGCGGGCGGGGGTGGCCGCCAGCAGGTGCAAATGCGCTCGCCGGCCGGCCGGAGGGAGGTCTCCGTGCGCCGCTCAGGGTTGGGGAGACTGGGGCCGCGGCAGGGTCCCGGCACCGGTCCTGGAGGCTGGTACTTCGGCGGCACCCGCACTCCTGGGAGGCCGGGGCGGAGCGCAGCGCAGGCTGCGGGGCTGGGAGTCCGCGGCCGCGCCTCCAAGCAGCCCTTAAGTAGTCTCTGCCTGCGTCACGCCAGGTCGGCGGCGGGGAGCCGAGCGCCACGCAGAGCCCAGGGGCAGGGGACACGGCGCGCCGAGGGTGTGGGGGTGGGGGCCGGCGGCCGGTCGGGACCCGGCGGGGTGGGGCGACTCCAGCAGAAAGATCTTGGGGCCGCCCAGGTAACCTCACCTGACCACGGGCTCACGGCAGCAGGAGGCGGAGTGAGTGGGGAGGGAGCAGGGAGATTGTTCAGCTTCTCGACGTGCTTCCCGCGCCTTTTTTTTTTTTTTTAATATATATACTTTGGGTCATCTGGTATACCAGCGACATCCCCTCTCTAAGTGGACATGCTGCTTGGGAGATGGCTACGTGACTGAGGGGGTAAGCCTACAATTTACTGCCCCCGTGGATTCCATGCTGGGTTGAAGAAGGTTTGATGAACTATTTAGGCTGCCGCTTCAATGCAGTGGTGAAGCTGTTTTTGGAGGTGGGGATCTGTGCAGAAGCCTATAGGTACCCTAAAAGATGCCTAGCTTGAGTCAATGGGTCGTTAAGGTTTAAGGTTTTGCTGTCCCCACAGCAAACCCAGATGCTCTGCTCTTAGTGTGTGTGTGTACATACACACATGCTTATATATAAATGGAGAGAGAATGAGTAATACTGTTATTTTATCTTTTATATATACATAATGGTATGTATTATTTTTCAACCAATCCACTGCTCATCTCTGGCTTATGGTGGGACCACAAATTGAACCTGTGACCTGGGTACCCCCAGGAATGAAATGTCTTTTTGCTATCTCCCCTACCCTGACACTGCTGTTTTTATTTTTGTTTTTGTTTTTGTTTTTTTTTCTTTGTAGATACTGCTTAAGTAAACTGTGGCTCTGGATTTAAGGAGGCCTGGTATTCTAGTAGAGTGGTTCACAGCCTTGCCTTATCGCTACTTCCCTTAAGCCTTTTCCACTCAACCAGGTTGCCTGGGGTTCTAGAGCAGCCAAGGTGGTTGGCTAGCAAGTGGTCCAGGAATGAAGAGTGCAGGGCACGGGCTTGCATTCACTCACAGTGCACTTCTACTTAACAGTGATATTTAAAGGAATAAACCAAACTTTGGTATGAAGTGGATCAATTAGATCTCTCCTAAGACTAACACCTAACCCAGGAAAATACTTTTTCCTTTGTCTAGAAGTCCAAGAGTCCTCCTGAAATTGGAAAAGGTATAAGGTGGAAATGGTACAGTGAATCTAAAGTGGACACTCTTCAGTTCCTAGCAGGCAGGGAGAAGGTACAACTGTGAGACTGGATGGGTATCTAGTTATTTAACTGGCCTCTAGTTGGAATAGTGAATCCTCCAACTCAGATCCAGTCTTTACTTAAGACTTGCTTTCTGTGTTGCTCCCTTCTCTGGCATACTCCTCAGACAAGGAGTGAATGAGAAGTTCCCAAGAAAAATCTATTTCACCACTTCAGATGTCCCAAAGTAAGTTGTACAACTCACATCATTATCTTTTGTAGATGTGGCCTTCAGAAGCCCTAAATAATTTTGACCCTAAGGATATGGGTTCCAGAAAGTATATTTAAAATGTTAATCAATGTAATTTGCAAGCCCTAGGCTGTGACTAAATGGAAAGTGGTTTCTTTATTCCTTTGACATTGACTTTTTTTTGGCATATGGGTTCAATGTAATGAACATATGCGTGGACAGCACATATGTGTAAACAAACAAAACACCTATGTGTATAATCCATAGGTAAAAGACTGGTCTAGAAAACAGTTTACTAAACTTATTTTATCTTTCTAGATTTATTTACTTAATAACGAGAGAGAGAGAGAGAGAGAGAGAGAAACAGAGCACCTCTCTAACATATGCAGTGCAGAGATCAAACTCAGAACACATATTTACAAGTTCAGTATTATAGTCACTGCATAATCACCTACACCTCTCACTGGTTTTATTTTAAAGAATCACTCAAGGGGCTGGGCAGTGGTGCAGCTGGTAGAGTACACAGGTTCAAGCTCATAGCCCCCACCTGCAAGGGGGAAGCTTTATGATCAGTGAAGTAGTGTTTCAGGTGCCTCTCTCTCTCTCTCTCTCTCTCTCTCTCTCTCTCTCCATATATATATATATATATATATATATATCTTTCCCTTCCCTCTCAATTTCTCTCTGTCTCTGTCCAAATAAATTTTAAACGTATTTTTAAAAAGGTCATAAATTGTTAATTGAAAGAGAATCATCCGTATGTTGTTTTGTACTTAATACATCGTATTTTCTTTTCTGAGTTGACCAATGGCACTTTCAGTTGATTGTTTGCCCTGCTAGTGCTGCATTAAATATGAAAAGATTTGTGTACAGCTCTACCCCACTAAGGAAAGATAAAACCAGGCAGTGGGTGTGGATCAACCTGCCAATATCCTTGACCAGCAGAGAAGCAATTACAGAAGCCATAAGTCCCACTTTCTCCACCCCATAAAGAATTTTGGTCCATATTTTCAGAGGGGAAATGATAAGTGAAGTAATCCAGAGAGCTATACTCACATTCCACCAGGATCCGAAGCATTTGTCACCAGGAATCTCGTTTTTATACAATCAATTAAAGGGAAACAAATCTGGAAAACACCAGAGGAAGCCAGACATGGTTTTGCTTATCTGAAAGAGAAGAGAAAAAAAGGAAAGACACTGAAAGTTGTTAATAGGTGTAGGGGTAAAATAGGAAGGAAATGAAGGCAGGGCAGTTTTAAAAAAGGGGGAAATAGATATACATAGGTATAGGTAGATAGTTATAGAATCAGCCCATATCCATGAGCTTGGAAACTTCAGTTGCCAGTGGAGGGGATGGGAACACAGAACTCTGTGGTGGGAACTGTATGGAATCATACCTCTATTATCTTGCAATTTTGTAAATCAATATTATATCCCTAGTAAAAATAAAGAAATAAACTGACTGGAAAAAAATTCTGTGTGAATCTCTGCTTTACTTCAGGGCATGTTCTTATCCAGTTAGATTCTCACTGTCTTAATTCCCCTCTGATTGAAAGTCTCTATTTAAATAAATTGCTAAGTTCTTTCCTTTAGCTTTTATTTAAATATCATTCTATCTTATTAAAGTAGTGATTCTGGATGAAAAACAGTGAAACTCATAGAGTATATACTAGTGTACTTCGATTATTTGGGAATGTTTTTTTAAATATACATGCTGGAATTCCATCCTAAATCTGCTAACTTAAAATCCATAGACGCAAAGTTTAGCCTTCTTTATTCATTTCTTGCCAGTGACTATGATAACAGTAAAAATTGAGAACCTTTGTTTCTATGAATTTATGATCTAGAGGGAATCCTCAACATCAGGAAACATTACCCCACTTTTTGGAGACATTAAAAGAGACCCCCAAATGACAAAATTCAAGACATAAACAAAACTAAGGGGGAAAAAAACTATGAACAAAGTGCTATTTATAGGTTCTAGAGAGCTTCCTCTAGAATAATAAAGAATGAAAAATGATATTTTTAAGGAAATGAAAAAGAATTAAGGCCATTTGGATCATGGGAGCATAGCCACTTGCAAACATTGAAAGAAAATAGTACCACAGCTTTGCAGAGTCATTTATTGCCAAATAATAATCTCCACTAATAGAGCAGAGAATGTTCTTTATACTATGAGAAAACAGCAATGACACAAAGTAAAGAGTTTATCCGTATTTTTCCACATCCTTGCATGTACTTATAACTTCCTCTCTTCTTCCTAATCACAGATCCCCAGGTAAACCTGTTCAAATACTTGGTAAGTCAATTGTTTCAGAAACTTTGTCCATGATGAATCTACTGGTCTCTCCTCTATTGAGCCATTAATTTAGGGGAAACAGATGGCAGGTATGATACTTTCCATAGTGTCTCTAGCATTATAGAGCCTGAATATTATTCAGAGTAGGATAACTACTCTAGCTCCTTTAAAAATAATTTTATTTGTGATTTAATATTGAATTAAAAAATTACAAAATAATAGGGGTTTAATTTCACACCACTCCTACCACCAGAGTTCTGTATCCCCATTCCCTTCATTGGAAACAGCAATGGTTCTCTCAAGTCCACAAACATGGGTTGGCTATTATTTCTACAAATATATATATATATATATATATATATATATATATATATATATATTCCCCCCATCCCACTCTTTTTCCCCCCTCTATGGCTCTGTTTTCTCTTCTGTTCTTCTGAGATCAGAGGAGATCAGGCATGTTCTTTTACTTTCTAAGTCACACCTATACCTATTACTACTTCCGAATGTTTTTCCTTTTTTCCTCTTCTCTCTCTGGGTCCTGATGGAATTGGGTTTCAGAGTCCTCTAATCATCTTCCCTTAACATTTTTCCTCCTCTAGGAATATGGACCAAACTTCTTTTGGAGTACAAATAGTAGGAGTTCTGGCTTCTGTAACTGCTTCTCCACTGGACATGGATGTTCGCAGGTTAATTCATACCCCCCAGCCTGTTTCTATATTTCCCTAGTACCTAGGTCTCTAACCTAGGGAAGTTAAACTTTACCCAAAGCAAAGATCATAACCAAGTGCTATCTTCAGACCCAAGAAAAGGTAGAGAGTTCCCTTCCCTTAGTAGAAAACCTTCTGGACAACCACCCTCCTCTCAATGAGCACTGCTTTTACTCGAGGGCCCCAACATCCACTGCGGTAAAACAGAGAACATAGGTGAACACATAGGTCTGGGACTACAACATTATTCAGAGAGAGGCCACCTGGGAAAGTTAATCACAGCCCAGACTTCAGCAATCTTCAGTGTCCATAGCTTTCTAGGAGTTGTGTCCCAAGAGGGGCTGCATTTAATTTGGGATTAGTTTTTCACAGTTCATTCACAAAAAAAACTAGGATTCACTGAGCTATAGCTTACTCATTGGCCTACACACATTAGTTTCATTTAAAAACAAAAAAACAAAATAAACAAACAAAACAGCGGTGGGGGGATGGTTGAGCACACATGTTACAATGCACAGGGACCTGGGTTCAAACCCCCCAGCCACCATCTGCAGGAGGAAAGCTTTATGAGCAGTAAAGCAGGGCTACAGGTGTCTCTCTTTCTCTCTCCCTCTCTATCTCTCCCCTCCTCTCAGTTTCTGGCTGTCTCTAATAAATAAATAAAGATGATTTTTTAAAATTTAAGACTGATGTTTTTTTTTTTAGTATTTTTATTTATTCCCTTTTGTTGCCCTTTTTTTTAATTGTTGTAGTTATTACTGATGTCGTTATTATTGGATAGGACAGAGAGAAAGGGAGAGAGGAGGGGAAGACAGAGAGGAGGAGAGAAAGATAGACACCTGCAGACCTGCTTCACCACTTGTGAAGTGACTCTCCAGCAGGTGGGGAGCTGGGGGCTTGAACCAGGATCCTTATGCCGGTTCTTACGCTTTGCGCCACATGCACTTAACCCACTGCGCTACCACCCAACTCCTTTGAGACTGATTTCTAGAGAAGTAAATAAAGCCTTTCTTATGAAACTGAAATGTACCTAAGTGGCAAATTAAATCTATGCTGCTATAAAGTGATTTCTCCCCCCCCCCTTTCTACTTTTGTTTTTCCTTACCTATGTTTAAACTCTAGTCCAAATGTTAAGGGAAAGGCATTTGTTTCTTTTTCTTCCAGAAATTTACAGTCATATCCAACCCACCAACCATATATAACCCTAAATATGGTGGTTTAGCTGGGGAGATAGCTAAAAGATTTTAACCTGCAAAAAGATTTTAGTGCCTGAGGCTGACATCTCAGGTTCAATCCCCAGTGCCATCATAAGCCAAAGCTGATCCATAGTGCTGAGCAGTGCTGTGGTTAAACAACACACACACACACCATGGTTTATTGTATATCTTAGGAGTCTATACATGCAACACTATTCTGCAATCTCATGGACCCAATGACAAGTCTACCCTTAGCTCCAAGACACTGTGTATCCCAAAAGTGGGAAAATCTAACATCCACTGTTTGATAGCTCTTTGAATGAAAGGCTTAAAAAAGTCACATGTACAGATTCCCCATTCACCATCACCTCATATGTGGAGAATATACTGATGTGTACTAGTATTTCTGGGATTAGTGTAATATTACATTGTGAACATTGTGGTCAAAGCAGATATGTGAAGTCACAGGAAATAAATGAACGCTTCATGCAGAAATGACTCAGCCTGGCTGACACATTATCTTTCCTGTTGATGTCAAGTCGTGATTACCATTCACATAGGGAGCCTGGGGGTGGGGGAGGGTCATTAAACTGCAGGAGGATTCTTTTTAGTCAACAGTATTCAAAAGCCATTCAGTCCTGAGCCTGCCTAGTGTCTGGGCAACTCCCTCTTTACAGGCTCATTGTCACCATCCAGCATCATCCCAGTCACGCAGGGTATTGTTAAACTTCCTGTTGAATGTATTTTCAGTCTCTGCACTAGAGATTTGGAAATTTCAGGGGAATATAAGCACAGAGGCACTGCCTTTGGCAGAACTGCAAACTGGGGGCATGTGTGTCAATTTCCACAGGTGTCCTTTCTTCGTTGAGATTGTGCCACAGAAAGCTAGGAACATCCTGTTGTTTCACATCCATAATCAAAACAATTATGTGGAATTGATATTTTATTTTGTTTTTATTTTTTTAGTTTCTGATTCATACTTCCCTCCTCCCTCACTTTATTGGGTTAATGGTTTACAATACAGTTGCTGACACATAGGTACAACCTCTTATTTCCCTATGATTGGTGTCTACAAGACACTCCCCCAACATAGGTCCTTTTTCACCATCATGCACCAAGACCCCAATACTCCTCCATCCCATCCCATCCTATCCCATCCTATCCCATGCCATCCCATCCCATCCTATCCCATGCCATCCCATGCCATCCCATCCCATCCCATCCCATCCCATCCCATCCCATCCCATCCCATCCCATCCCATCCCATCCCATCCCATCCCATCCCATCCCATCCCATCCCATCCCATCCCATCGTATCCCATTTCTTCCTTTCTCAGAATCCTTTGCTTTGGTGCAGCACACCACAGGCAGTCCATATTTCACCTCATATTTTACATTACAGTCCTTCTTGCTTAAGTTCCATCTATGAGTGAGATCATTTGATATTCATCCTTCTCTTTCCAGAGCATTTTTTACCACCAGAAAGAAGCCTATATTTATTTTATTTTATTTTTTATTTTTATATTACAGAATTACATGTTGACAGGGGTTTGAATCCACACTATTCCCACCACCAGAGTTCTGCAATCTTCCCATTGCAATCCACTACAGTTCCCCTAAGGTTGTAGACATGGGCCAACCATCTTCTCTACAACTATCTGTCCATACTTATACATAGTTGCCCCTTCTTTTTCTGATTCAATCCTCTCTTCCCCTCTAAGTCACTCACAACATCATAGCTACCTCCATATGTCCGTCTCCTTTTCCTCCTCTCTCTCTCTCTCTCTGGGTGCTTATGGAGCTGGAGTTCAGAGTCCTTTTATCTTCATCCTATCACTTCTCCCCCACTGGGAGTATAGATCAAGGTTGTTTATGGAGAGCAGAAAGTAGGAGTTCTGGCTTCTGTAGCTGCTTCTCCACTGAGCATGGGCACTAACAGATCGATCTATCCCCCCAGCCTGTTTCTATCTTTCCCTAGTGGACCAGAGCTCTGGAGATGTGAGGATCCAGGACACCTTGGTGAGGTCATCTGCCCATAGAAATCAGGATTGAATCATGGTAGCATCTGTAACTTGGTGTCTGGAAGGTGGCATGACCTAAATTGAGACAAAATGGTTAATGAACAGGAACCAAAAAGTAGGATTAGAGCAGATAAGATTAGGGATTTTAGGGTAGAAGATAACTAGGAAAACCATTTTAGGCACATTCCTGGGGGCACACATCTATGGTAGTTTTGCATGAGTTTGGTAGCTAGCCTGAGGATGGATAAGAATATTGTCTGAGAGAATGGTGTCAATGTAGAGTAAAGGGCTAGAAAGTTGGATTAGGCGAGGGAGTAGCTCCCATTCTTATTTAAAAAAAAAAAATCTGTGGCTAAAATTAACTATTTACCTCTATCCACCATCTCTAGGGTGCATATGTAAATACGTATTTATATTTAGCATCAGAGCCTATGTAACCTCTAAGTCCTTATTGATCTGAGCTTACAGCTCATGGTCACATCTGAGGAACATTGCAGGCTGTACTCATTTCAGGACCAGTCTTTTTTGAGTGACAGGGCAGAATACCACCAGCCTCCCTTCAGAGACTGGGGCTATTTCTACTGTCATTGCTCTATGGTAAAGCCAAGGTCCTGGGAGGGCCCATAAGATGCTGTTCCTTATGGAAGTGACCAGTGGTAGTGGAGAGAGGGACACTTTGAAGGTCTAGGCCCATCATATGTTTATGGGAAGCCAAGGATTCCCTAAGTAGGGCCCCAGATGATCAGGTGGTGTGATATTGACCAAACAGGCCATTATTAAGTGGGCCAACCTCTTGTCCTTATCCAACTTTTATAGTACTCTCTTTATCTGAGATCTTAGATTTTCTTTCAGTTGTTTAGGCATTGAATATCATTTGTTGAGCCCAGCCAGAATTAGGTTTTGGGGGTCCAGAGCATTTTTTAATTGAGTGACTTTTTTTTTTTTTCCTCCTCCAGGGTTATTGCTGGGCTCGGTGCCTGCACCATGAATCCACCGCTCCTGGAGGCCATTTTTTTTCCCCCTTTTGTTGCCCTTGTTGTAGCTTCGTTGTGGTTATTATTATTGCCCTTGTTGACGCAATTCGTTGTTAGATAGGACAGAGAGAAATTGAGTGACTTTTAAAAATAATTTTATTAGTGATTTTATATTGACCTACAAAATTACAAGATAACGAGTATAATTCTACACCATTCTCACCACCAGAGTTCTGCGTCCCCCATCCCTCCATTGGAAACTACAGAAGTTCTCCCAGGGTCACAGATATGGGTTGACTACAACTTTTTCTATAACTTTTTTTTGTCCATTTTTTTTCTATGGCCCTGCCTTCTCTTCCTTTCTAAGTCACATCTACTTCAAATGTCTTTTCTTTTTTTCTTCTTCTCTCTCTGAGTTCTGATGGAACTGGGTTTCAGAGTCCTCTGGTCATCTTTCCCTAACATTACTCCCCCTATGGTAGTATGGACCAAAATTCTTTATGGGCTATAGAAGGTGGTAGTTCTGAATAAATCCCTCTCACCATTGTTACCAGTCATTTCTATCAGGAACAACAAAATAGACCCCTTTGTGGGCCCCCATAGGACCTTGCCTTTAACTTGGATCAACAGTGGTAGAGGGAGGATGGACAACATACTCTATGCTACACCTGAGGAAGATGGATTGATACTGGGGCAGCATGGAATGTTCCTACTCATGACCACAGAATGTGAGCTCAGATCTACAGAGATGCAGAGGTCACATAGACTCCTAAGCTGAATATGGGCCTCAGATCACATCAAATCAATGGGGTTTACAGTCAACAATATTTATACCCGTTTCCCATATTAGGGAGCAACTCTCCTCCCTGATCCAGCTTTCTGTTCCTTTTCCAGCCATGACATCATCTCCCCAGACAATAACTTGGACCCACCTGAATATCGTATTTCAGGCTCAGGCAAAAATAAATAAATAAATAGTATAGCTACAGCCCCCTTTAAATATAACTAAAATATGCCTACCAGCTATCTACAAAATGAAGGACCCCCCCCCCAACTCTTCATCTGCACTATTCCAGCCTTTAGGTCCATTATTGTTCAACAATTTATTTGGCTTTGTATGTTAACTCTCTTTTCAGCCACCAGGCTCCAGATGCTAGCAGGATGCCAACCAGACTTCCCTGGACAGACAACCCCACCAATGTGCCTTGGAGCTCCGCTTCTCCAGAGCCCTTTCCCACTTGAGAAAGAGAGAGAGTATGACTGGGAGTATGGATCAACCTGCCAACACCAATGTTCAGTGGGGAAGCAATTACAGAGGCCAGACCTTCAACCTTCTGCATCCCACAATGATCTTGGGTCTATACTCCCAGAGGGTTAAAGAATAGGAAAGCTATCAGGGGAGGGGATGGAATATGGACATCTGGTGGTGGGAATTGTGAGAAGTTGTACCCCTCTTATCCTATGGTTTTGTCAATGTTTCCTTTTTACAAATAAAAAATTAAAAAAAAAAAAAGAAGTTGGGAGTTCAGGCTTCTGTAATCTATTCTCTTCTGGACATTGATGTTGGCAGGATGATCCATACCTCCAGCCTGTTTCTATCTTTCTCTCATGAGGTAGGGCTTCCAGAGCTTATTTTCTTTCCTTTTTTTTCTTTTTTAATATTTTATTTATTTTCCTTTTTTTTGTTGCCCTTATTATTATTGTTGTTATTGATGTTGTTGTTGCTGAATAGGACAGAAAGGAGGGGAAGACAGAGGGGGAGAGAAAGATAGACACCTGCAGACCTGCTTCACTGCCTGTGAAGCGACCCCCCTGCAGGTGGGGAGCCAGGGGCTCAAACCAGGATCCTTACACTGGTAAGGATTTTGCGCCATGTACGCTTAACCCGCTGCACCACAGCCCACCCCCCGCCCCCCAGAGCTTATTTTCAAGGCTCTTCTCTCTTCTCTTGGTCACCCGCTATCACTAGTTGTCTGGAATCTCAGCCTTCAGCAGTTCAGTTTTTGTTTTGCCAAGACCTTACAGGGTTTTCTATACTCAGAAGTTTTTGTGCCTTTCTAGTACTTCTCGATCACACTTATTATCCTACTTGGACACATTGGGTACACAGAGCCTTTTGTGTTTGGATCTGGGATGAGATTGAAAAGGGACACTTGACTTCTTCCTTGGGGCAGTATGGCATCGTTGTGACACTTTCAATGCCAGGACTTGAGAGTCCAGTGTCATATCTACCTCCAGTGCCACCTCCTGTACCTCTGGTTACCTAAAAATTTGTCAAAGCAGGCACCTCCAATTACTCCTCTGATCTGCATGACAGGTTTCTTTGACCTCTGGAATTCTGGCACCACATTTCCCTTTCAGGCGTATATTCATCAGCCCACCTCCACTGTAGGCTGCTTGCCTTTCATCAGCTCTCCCATCCTAGTTACTCACCTTGAATCCACATCCTGTTGAACCTTTGAGTCTCTTCTCACCACAGCTGGCCCACCTCCCATCTCTTACTCCACCACCTTTAAGAAAAGTAATCCGATAAACAAGCACTTCAGAGTGTTAATAACTGGTAACCACTTAAATGTATTATCCTTCTCAGAGGAATTATCCCCATATAAGTTGCAAAGCTTTCATTCAAAGAAATTAATTTTTCCATGTAGTTTTTACAAATACTCCGCAGAAGGAGAAAATAGCCATTTTGTATCAAGTTATGTTGGGGGGGGGGCTTCCACGTCAAAACACACCAGCACTTGATGCTTTTTTTTAATCTAGAAAGAAGGCCTGTCTGTTGGTGGAAATACAGGAATTGCATCAATGCAGTGGCTCTTAAATTTTACTGCACCTTTAACTCTTCCCTAGACCTTAAAAAAAATCCTAATGTCTATCCTGTAACTCAAACTGAAAAAATAAATAAATAAATAAATAATAAAAATCAGCATTTCTGGAGGTAAGACCTATTTACTGGTATTAGAAAAAAAAAATTCCCAAGGGATTCCAATATGCAAATTCAAAAGTTTCCGTACTAGAATAACAATACCACCAGCTACAGCTCTTTACACACCACAGCCTTGGAGGGTTTCAGTGAAGTAGAGTTTGTTTTTTGGTGATGGGAATTGCTTCTGGATACAGGCAGAATTTCATTCTGAAAATGTGTTCCTGTGGTTCTGTAAGTATTTAGTATAATCCACACAGTCTAAGTAGTTAGTTGCTAAACTGCAAACACCCATCTCATTTCATCTCGGTCCACTCCTGGCCATCTGGTCCTCTGTATTCCCATTACAGGGCCATGTGTGTATTAATGAAATGATTGCATCCGATTACATCTTTTATTTGGAGCACATGGACAGTCCATGTATTTTGTTTTCCAGCATCACTCTTTTCTGTTGTGATGTCAGTAATTGAACTTTTATTTCTGTTTCATACAGCAGTAGGATGGTCTGCCATTAAGAGGAGCTAATAAATCAAATATTTCTTACAATGTAATTTTTATCTTGCTGCCTGGCAGATCTAATATACACATTTGGCTTTCGCCTGTCAGATGTCTGTTTGTGGGTTCCGTTTTTAATGTCTTTCAGCTGGCTCATATTAGTAACCCAGTTGTGGCAATCATTGTACAGGAGGGATTTCCTAAGCACACCAAAGAGCAGAGACAGACATATTTTACCTGGTTGCTTTCCATTTTGACTCTGCAAAGGGTCAGAGGGTCAGAAAAGTGCCTTTGCTTGGTGGAATAGGGGAGGGAAGAGAAGGAGATCCACTTCCTAACCTTAATAGCACAGCCTTTTGTGTGGCAATCAAGAGAATTCATCTCCTAAGGGAAATCACTGTGCCAGCTGTTCAATTAAAAAGGAAGCTTTTCTGTCTTATGACATCCGAATGAGCAAAGATGAATGAAGGGTGGCTAAATGGGTGCAGAACATAAGGCTCACTCTATCTCCTCGCCCCTCGCCTTCTTAGAGGAGATTCGAAGCATTCAATAAAAGGCTGTGTGTATGTGCTGTGTGGCTAGAAGCATCACTACAACCAGACTGTACCCACCCATTCAGATCTAATCTCTGAACATCTATGAGTTCAGAATATAAGTAATGAACCTCTCATTCATTTACTTGCTCCAGAAAGATTCAGTCATTGCCTGCTATATGCTGGGGGTTACAGTAATAAAGCCACACAGTCCTCGGCCTTAGGGAGTTTATCATTTAGTAAGAGAGACACATACCAGTTAATCAAATAATCTCAAACACTGGCATGTAATTTTAAAACTGTGACAAGAACGGCAAACTCTGAGAGTCACAGTTCTGAGCGTGTGAATGGGGCAGGGAGGGGTGGCCTATTTAGTGGAGACAACTTGGAGTGAAAGACATTCTTTAGCTGAGGTCTAGAGGGCATGGAGCAGGAGCCATGCGAGTGGCCAGGGAGGTAGCAGAACTTACATGTGTGAGGCCCAAGTTTCCATCTCCAATCTCACATATGCCAGAGAGGAGCCATGATCTTGTCTCTCTCCCCACTCCCCCATCACTCCCTCCGCCCTCTCTCTCCCCTTCCCTTTTCCTTCTCTATCCACTGCACCAATAAAAATAAGCAAATGAATCCACATCTCTATAAATTTTCTTTAAAAAAAAAAAAAAAACCTTCAAGGGGCCGGACTGTAGCGCACATGGTGCAAAGTGCAAGGACCGGTATAAGGATCCCAGTTTGAGTCCCCAGCTCCCCACCTGTGTGTGTGTGGGGGGTCACTTCACAAACGGTGAAGCAGGTCTGCAGGCGTCTAGCTTTCTCTCCCCTTCTGTCTTCCCCTCCTCTCTCCATTTCTCTCTGTCCTATCCAAAACAAATAAATTAAATTAAATTAAATTAAACCTTAAATCAGGTGAAAGTGGTAGAAGAGGACCATTCTTGGCTGTGAGGAAAGCAGGGGACAGGCCTCTCAGTAGGCTGAAGTAGCACATTTAAAGAACAGCCAGGTGAGAGAGTTTGAGACCAGGCTGAAGGGGCAGACTGTCAGGGTTCCAGTCAAGCCTAGCCTTACAATTCAGAATGATGCTGGCATTGTCCACTACAGAGACATGCCCTACTTTTGAAGTCTTCTGTATAAGTATCGTGCACTAACTGATTGCGCCACTGGAGCTTTGAAGTCTTCTAAAAGGAGAGTGAACATGCCTGTAGTTTTGTTTGGTTTTTTTAAAGATAGATTTATGTGTTTGTTTATTTTTTTATTTATAAAAGAGAACTAGAACATCACTCTAGTACATGCAATGCTACAGATCAAACCTGAGACTTCATACCTGAGAGTCCAGTGCCTTACCCACTGTGCCACTTTCCAGGCTGCTATTTTTGTTGCTTTGCAGCTTAAGGGTCTCATGCATGCATGATTGCACTGGTCCAGACCTCCTGAGGAGTGAGAGGGAGAAATGACAGCCCTTATCCTCTATCTGAGGAGGTTCTCTTTGGTGCTGTGGGCTCCTATGTGGTGTTGTTGATCAAATCCTGAGATCTCACAATTGGTAAGGTGTGCATTATACTGGGTGAGCAAGTTCCTAGTTGAGCCTAAATGAGCTTATTTTGTTAAAAAATTAATCCATTTGCACTGTGGAGAGAACAGATCAGAGGGGATGGCAAAAAAGGACTCATATATTGGATGGAACTTAAAGGAATCACGTTCAGTGAGCTAAGTCAGAAAGAGAAGGATGAATATGGGGTGATCTTACCCATAGGCAGAAGTTGAAAAATAAGAGCAGAAGGAGAAACACAAAGCAAAACTTGGACTGGAGTTGATGTGTTGAACCAAAGTAAGACTCTTAGGTGGGGGTGGGAGGTTCAGGTCCTTGAACATGATGGCAAGAGGATCTAGAAGGGGTTGAATTGTTATGTGGAAAACTGAGTTACACATGTACAAGCTACTATATTTTACCATTGACATGTAAACCATTAATTCCCCCAATAAAGAAAAAAAAGTGGACTCAGGAAACCTGGTAATCTTATATCAATCTTACATGACCAGTCCTGCCTAGTTACCCTCAGGTAATGCCCACAAACATTTGCCTTTGTTCCCTTCAGGACTATGGACATACATTCAGGAGCAGGTTAGAGGGTTAGATGAAATGAGCTAGATGACTTCTCAGGAGCCAACCCAAACTCACAATCCTTGCTTATAATTCACAAAACAAATGGGCCTTGATTGCAGTGATCAACATCAGTATCTCCATGATTATTTGACTCTTACTGGGTGTGGTGCCTCTTTTAACAATGCTTATCTTTCTCTAGGTACAGTAAGTGAGGAATGAAAGGTAGTCCCTCAGTGCCTAGCAGTTTTAAAGAAATAGCAAGGGCAGGCCTCTCCATTCAGGAGGCCAGAGTCTTTGTGTAGCTTTTTTTTCTCCAATGGACAAGTTGAAAGTTTCCTCCTATTGACCATTAATAGCTGATCACTGTTGGGTCCTTACCAAATTGAATTCCCCTTCAAAGATGGGTCTGTCATCTCTGAGGAGATTCATAAATACATCTGCCAGCCTCAGAGCAAAAACAAACAAAAACGAACAGTAGATCGGTTACTAAAATAATTCTGTCCATGTGTGCAGCCTTCTAAATGGTGCCAAGAGAAACCTCAGTGAATTATGTTGTTATTCATTATATTAAGTGTGTGTTGCTAGGACAGAATGGAGGTCCTTATGGTTATTTTTTCATGAATGGGTAGGACAGGATAGTAGCCAGGGACTACAGCCTCATACAGGAATGATCACCTTTTAAAGCATGCTCCTGGGAATCATTTATAATAACAGTGCCAATAATGCCACATTCTTATGTTTGTTTTATATCTCAGTATCTTGATATTTTCTATTTTTGAGTATCTGTTTTTGTTTTGTTTTGTTTTGTTTTGTTTTGTTTTGTTTTGTTTTGTTTTACCAGAGCGCTGCTCAGGTCTGGTTTATGATGGTACAGGGGACAGAACCTGAGACCTTTGGAGCCTAAGGCATAGACTCTGAGGAGTCTGTTTACATAACCATTATGCTGTCTCCCTCACCTGATATTTTCTATTTTTCAAATTCCTGTTTAACTTTACTGAGAGAGAGATACAAAAAAGAAATACAGTATATACAGAAGCCACAGCACTGCTCAGCTCTGGCATATGGCAGAGCAGTGGATTGAACTTGGGACATCAGTGCCTCAGGCTTGAAAGTCTTTTTTTTTTATTCTGTCTCCTCAGCCATGTGTCTTGGCATCTTCTTTCTTTCTTTCTTTCTTTTTTTTGATTCTCTGTAGTGTATGAATTTTTATTTCATTTTATTTAAACATAACTATTCCTATGACAAAAATCATTGTAAGGCATAAATCATCATGACGTTATTTCAGGGGTACTGGCAATATGAAGTTGAAACTGACTTCCATTTCTTCACTTTTGTCACATTAAAAATAAGTTTTTATTTGTGAAACAAGACTATAAGATTACAGTGTATAGTTCCATACCTCAACCACCACTAGAATCACCATACTTCCACCTTCCAAAGATAACTTTTTTCACATTTAACCAGACATTATGCTTGTTTCAGCTTGCTTGCATGCTACGAAATGAGCTTCATCTAGAAACCAACATAACAGAAATGAAATAGGTAATGTATTAAAATGCTACACAGCAATGTTGAAATCTAGATATAACATATAATTTTGTTATGGAGTTCCTAGGAATGCAGTTGCTTCAATGACCAAGTTCAAAGTTATATTCTTGTTTTAATTTTTCTTCAATCATGTTTTTTCCCACTAATATTCTGAATGTTAAGTGAAAAGAGCATGCAAGCTTACCAACATTTGTCTCAATAGTAGTATTCATAAATGTATGTTATTTCCTCATAAAAATGTAGTACATTGTATAAGCCATATATCATATAAAACTAGGGTTTGCCCAAGTATGCTGTATAAATTCATAAGATTTTTGAATTGGAAAGAATTTTACAGGTCATATATGTTCTCCAATACTACCCAAAATTTTTATATTTAATTGTTTTTTAATTTTTTGAAGTATTTTATTTTATTTTTATTTTATTTTTTATTTAAGGAAGGATAAATTTAAAAAAAACATAGGGTAGGAGGGGTACAACTCCACACAGTTCCCACCACCCAATATCCGTATCCCATCCCCTCCCCTGATAGCGTTCCCACTCTCTATCCCTCTGGGAGCATGGACCCAGGGTCATTGTGGGTTGCAGAAGGTGGAAGGTCTGGCTTCTGTAATTGCTTCCCCGCTGAACATGGGTGTTGACTGGTCGGTCCATACTCCCAGTCTGCCTCTTTCCCTAGTAGGGTGGGTCTCTGGGGAAGCGGAGCTCCAGGACACATTGGTGGGGTCTTCAGTCCAGGAAAGCTTGGCTGGCATCCTGATGGCATCTGGAACCTGGTGGCTGAAAAGAGAGTTAACATACGAAGCCAAACAAATTGTTGAGCAATCATGGACCCAAAGCATGGAATAGTGGAGAGGAAGTGTTGGGGGGGGGGGGGTTTACTCACTGCAAACTCTAGTGTACTTCTGCTTTCAGGTATATATTTTGCACTGGTTTATGAATACATGTGAACATATGCGTTCTCTCACAGAACCTGGTCTATATCTAGGTTTTGGGACTTTGTTATAAAGTGATCCACCTGGGATGGAATTAGAGAATACTATGAAAGGAAAGGTCTCACCCGAGTAATGAAGCTGAAGGGTTGTCATTCCACACCTGAAGTCTCTGGACACAGTTTGAGCTGAAGCATGTTGAGGTGGTGTCTTGGAATTTTCAAAGTACTCCTCTTTCCAGAAAAAAAGTATTTAATTGCTGATATGCTGTTTATATAAAAATACATAAATCATTTGATATAGATAACCTTGGAGATATACATACATATGGTTTGGCACAGTTCATTCTTTCACTGCTCTGGGCTGTTTTGTCATTACACACAGTCTCTCAGAACTCCCCTCCCCACAGATTTCCTTGTTTCCAGTGGTTCTTCTTTATCAAGAATGCCCACCTCTTGCTTACATACTGGATGACTCTAACTCATTATCCCTTAGCCCCCTTTTCTGTTGTACCATCCTAGGAGAGCCATGGCATAGCTGGGGAGTGTATCACGTCCTGCAGAATGTTGCTGTAGCAAGGTCCTCCCTGCTCTCATAAGTCCCACATCCACTCTTGCCAGGGGACAGTTTAGGCAGAACTCAGCATACATAGAGTTCCTTGGATGTACAACTCTTTAGCCCTTCCTTTGTTTCTCTGCCACTTTCACACATACTTCAAGCTGCTTCTCATTCTTTCACTGAGTCACCTAAGTGTCCTCACTGGGCTTGCCACCAGTCTTGCTCTTCTCCAGTTCACCCGTTGTGCTTTCTTTTTAAAATTATCTTTATTTATTTATTGGATAGAGACAGCCAGAAATCAAAAGGGAAGGGGTGATAGAGAGGGAGAGAAAAATAGACACCTGCATCCCAGTTTAACCATCTGTGAAGCTTCCCCGCTGCAGGTGGGGACTGAGTGTTCGAACCTGGGTTCTCATGCACTATAATATGTGCGTTAACCAGGTGTGCCACCACCCGGGCCCCACTTTGTGCTTTCTATACTATAAATCTCATCTTTTCTCTCCTGTCTCTGGTTCTCCATTCAAATCATAATTGAAAAGTGAGGGGTGGGGCATGAAACAGCTCACCAGGTAGAAGGCATTCTTTCTGTTGTATAAGCACCTGGCTCAAACCTCTGGCTACCCCATAGGAACCCCTGCACAGGGGACCACCTAGCAGTAGAGTAGTAGTATGGTGTCTCTGTTTTGGAGGTAATATTACCATATGGGGGTTCTGTTTGTTTGTTTTGCCTCCAGTGTTATCACTGGGGCTCAGTGTATATAGGATTTCACTACATCCAGTGGCCATCTTTTGATAAAGGGTGAAAGACAGAGAGAGAAGAAGAGACATTACAGTACTGCACCAACACTACAGAAGTTTCTCCTTGTAGGTGTTCACATATGCTGGTCCAAGACTTGAACCCAGGTCCTTGAACATGGAAACATGTCTCTTTACCAATGAGTCACCTGCCAACCTCCTACCAAATGGATCTTGATATCTTGATATCTGTTTTGGTGGTAGTGTTTTTTTCCTTCTCAAAAAAAAAAGTACACTACAAATATGAGAACTAACTTGGATTCCCTAATAATCTGCAGAATTCAGTGTGACAAGAACTCAGGAATTTTTTTTAATTTTTAAAAATATTTTACTTATTTTAATGAGAGAGATGAGAGAAAAAGACAGAGAGAGAGAGAGAGAGATTGTCCGAACACTGCTCAGTTTTTGGCTTCTGGTAGTAATGGGGATTGAAATTGAGACCTCAGAGTTGCAAGTATGAAAGTCTTTTGCATAGCCATTATGCTGTCTCCCCTGGGAAACAGCCTGGGAAAAAAATTTAAAGCTAAACCCAAGGGAAAACATGAATCCAAACATGATCTGCTAAAAATAGTGATGTGGACTAATTGGCGACACTGAAGTTCTATGTGAACAGAATTCTCTAGCTGACCAGCTAGCTCCCTGGGCAGGGAGGGGAATGGTAGAGAAATGATCTTAGCTCAATACCACTGGCTATGCTTACTCCCTAGAAATAAAAATTTCACCCTTGTCCTCTGAGATCTAGTATCTCTGGAGGGAGTATGGACTGTATTCTGCATTCCCATCCATCACATGCCCAGATGCTGCACTCAGCCACAACAGGAGTATTGCTTGCATCACAGGAAAGATCTACTTTGAGAGATGGAGGGAATATAGCCATACTTCCCAGGTACACGGGGTGCCAGCTAGGATTTTTTCACAAGCTCCAGCTTCAAGCTTTTCACAAAGGCAGACAGTGAATTCCATCGCTGGGGAGAAGACTGTCTAACATCAGGTAAAAAGCAGGATTGAAGGCATGCCAGCATTGAAGTTGTGCAAATAAATGCAGCCCAGAGCAGCAGAAACCAGAGCCTAGAATGACGTGCACCTCCATTTCATTAACTAAGGGGACTGCTTTGCTTGGTACCATGGCAACAGTAACCCCTTCCATGGCTCTCCTGAAGAAAACCTTACAGAAACATGACTGGAATATAACAGGGCTTGGCACTGATTTGATGAACCAGTGATCAAAGTATATCACATCTTGCTATGTTTGACAGTTTATCTTTTTTTTTAACTTAAGAGAAATTACTCAAATAATATCTTCCATAGGAAATCTAATGACTACCGAAAACTACCAGGACTTTTCCCATAGGCATAAGAACTGCCTTGATTTTCTGTGTATATGTTTGTATATCTAATTAATTTTCTATGTGTATCTACCCAGATTTATAAGACAGAGGAAAAAAGGTTTTTGGTTTTTTTTTTGTGTGTGTGTGATACCACAAGCAAAAGTATTTCACACTCAACAACTGACAGCATTATGAAGAACTGCCAATCAAGAAAGAAATCAAACTCAGAGTAGGTATGAGAAAAGGGTAGGAAAAAAGATAACTTTGCTTATGAAAGTCCCTACTTTATTTTTTAAAGGTCTTTTTAAAAATATTTATTTATTTTACCTTTTTGTTGCCCTTATTTTTATTGTTGTTGTAGTTATTATTGTTGTTATTAATGTCATCATTGTTGGATAGGACAGAAAGAAATGGAGAGAGGAGGGAAAGACAGAGGGGGAGAGAAAGATACCTGCAGACCTGCTTCACTGCCTGTGAAGTGACTCCCCCTGCAGGTGGGGAGCCGGGGGCTCTTTTTTTTTTTCTTTTTAAAGAGCTACTTATTTATGGGAGGAAAAACCAGAGTATCACTCTAATGCATGAGATGGAATGTAAAACTTCAAGACTAGACTAGTAAGGGGAAAATTCATAGAAGACATATCATGAAACAAAGGTCAGTCTTCTCACACTTCCATAAAAAAATAAAATAAAATACCAAAGACTAAGTAGCTTAAAAAACAGATGTTTATTTTCTAAAAATCCAGGGAAATCCTAGTGCAAGGTGCCAACCAAATTTAGTCTCTAGTGACAAGTCTCTTTCTATATTGAAGATGTTACATTCTTCTTCTTTTTTTTTTTTTATCTTCAGATGGAGAAGAGAGAGACAGAACAAGGTCTTTTGGTGTCTGTTATATGGGACACTAACCCAATTGTGAGGGCCCCACCCTAGCTGAAGTTATTCAACTAGTTTCAACTCTCTTTCAATGGATCATGACCTACAGTTTGAAAACCACCATTCTAAACAGTATCAAGTCATTGTGGTGGGCAGCTGAAATTTTGCCTGTTGAGCTGGTTCAAGCGAATAGTGAATAATAATATATGGGAGGAATGAATGAATGAATGAATGAATGAATGAATGAATGAATGAATGAAAACAAACAGTTGTAGCAATTTCCCCAACCTTCTTAGAAAATTCTGACCCTTAGCTGGAAAGTGGGTGTCAGCAAGACTTAGCAAAATAAGACTGCTTCACAAGCTACCTCTGTGTACATGGCCTCATTTCGACTTTTCTTACTCAGGTTTACTTGCTTCCAGAAACTGTACTGCCAGACAGAAGTCATGTCCTTGGCTACTCTGAATAGCTTTTCTTCCTTACCTGCCCTTCCTCTTGTGCCTTCTCTGAGGTTCAGGTCAGTCATCAGGCATGGTCCTTACCTCCCTATGTTGTCCATTTATATCCTCTCCTCTTGCCTTTCTTCTCCACCCCCTCAAACAGTGACTGTCCCCACAACTCAATGTCACTGACAAAAGCAACATTCACTAAAGAGAAGAAATGAGGACAAGGATGAGATGAGCTCCACTCTTAATTCCATAAAAGCAAAGGTCAGGGAGTCAGGTGGTAGCGCAGTGGGTTAACCACACATGAAAGCGCAAGGACCAGAGTAAGGATCCCAGTTCGAGCCCCCGGCTCCCCACCTGCAGGGGAGTCGCTTCACAGGTGGTGAAGCAGGTCTGCAGGTGTCTATCTTTCTCTCCCCCTCTCTGTCTTCCCCTCCTCTCTCCATTTCTCTCTGTCTTATCCAACAATGATGGCATCAATAATACTTACAACAGTAAGACAAGGGCAACAAAAAGGGAGTAAATAAAAGCAAAGGTCATAGAGCAGGAGACAGATACTGATGTCTGTAAAAGAACAGGTCTAGGGTTTTTCTGACTTTGATATTAAGAATACAGTGTTGGGGATAGCCCCACAGCTGAGCCCAGGACTTGGCAAGCTTTAGGCCTCAGATTCAGTCCTGAAACTGCTAGAGGCTTGTGGTCCTCTTGCCAGTTCACACAATATCTCTCTGTAGCTCTCTATCTCTCATAAAAATCTAAATAAGTAAAGTTAACCCAATTACCAAATAATGTGATGATAACATTAACTATCCATCATCTTTTTGAACCCTAAGACAGCAGGAACCTCACATCTCCACTATAGAGCCCCTACTTCCCCCAGTCCTGGAACCCTTGGATAGGGCCCACTTTCCCGTATGCCTCTCCCAATCCATATCAAATAATATTGCATCTGCCGATCACAACCTAACCAACGCAACGATTGCCACCTCCACATGCTTCACCTCAGACTGTGTCCAGGGACTTCACATGTGGAATGACAACCCTTCAGCTTCATTACTCGGGTGAGACCTTTCCTTTCATAGTAACTCTAATTTCATCTCAGGTGGTTCACTTTCTAACAAAGTCCCATAACCTAAATATACACCAGTTTCTGTGAGAGAGAACATATGTTCACACGTATCTATAAACTACTGCAAAATATATACCTGAAAGCAGAAGTTCACTAGAGTTTGCTGTGAGTAACTCCCTAACACTTCCTCTCCACTATTCCAAGCTTTGGGTCCATGATTGCTCAACAATTTGTTTGGCTTCGTATGTTAACTCTCTTTTCAGTCACCAGGTTCCAGATGCCATCAGGATGCTGGCCAGGCTTCCCTGGATTGAAGACCCCACCAATGAGTCCTGGAGCTCAGCTTCCCCAGAGACCCACCCTACTAGGGAAAGAGAGAGGCAGAGTGGGAGTATGGACCGACCAGTCAACGCCCATGTTCAGCGGGGAAGCAATTACAGAAGCCAGACCTTCTACCTTCTGCAACCCACAATGACCCTGGGTCCATGCTCCCAGAGGGATGGAGAATGGGAAAGCTATCAGGGGAGGGGGTGGGATATGGAGATTGGGTGGTGGGAATTGTGTTGAGTTGTACCCCTCCTACCCTATGGTTTTGTTAATTAATCCTTTCTTAAATAAAAAAAAGAAGAAGCTAAATAGGAAAGTATTTGTCTTATTTATAGCTAAGTAGTATTTCTTAGTTTTAATTAATATTTTTAATTCTTTAGATACACAGAAATGGAATAATTGGAACATATGTTATTTCTACCCTTAGTTTTATAAACCAATGCTACATCAATTTAAAAAAATTTTTTTTTGAAGAGAATGAAGTGGGGATCAGATAGTGACATACCCAGTAGAGCTCACACGTTTCCATGCTCCAGGATTCAAGTTCAAGCCCGAAATCCCCACCTGCAGGGCAGGGTGGATGTGCTTCACAAGCAGTGAAGTAGTACTGCAGGTATGGCTTTCTGTCTCCCTCTTTATCTCCCTTTCCCTCTCAATTTCTCTGTCTCAAGAAGAAGAAGAAGAAGAAGAAGAAGAAGAAGAAGAAGAAGAGGAAGAGGAAGAGGAAGAGGAAGAGGAAGAAGAAGAAGAAGAAGAAGAAGAAGAAGAAGAAGAAGAAGAAGAAGAAAAAGAAAAAGAAAAAGAAAAAGAAGAATGGAGGAATAGGAGAAGGGAAAAAGGAAGGGAGAAGGAGAGGGAGAGGGAGTGGGAGAGGGAGTGGGAGAGGGAGTGGGAGAGGGAGGAGAAAAACAAAAGTTGTGAGGAATGGGCACCAAGCCTCAGTAATAATCCTGGTGGCAATAAAAAAGTGTTCATTCCTTTAATAAATGGAAACTGAGTATCTGTTGAGAAGGCTGTGAATTTCAGGATAGCCATTAATTCAGAGGGCATGAAGAAAATAAAGAGTAACCACATAGAGCCTCAGGGTTATAATTTTACAATTAAATATAAATCCAGAAAATTTGGTGAAAATTTCACCAACTAGAAAAAAATATTTGCATTGGTTGCACTTCCACCTCAAAAGTCCATTTCCTCAGCTCATGCAAATGTGGCTATTTGTGCGGTGAGGAAGGGCCTTTCCAGAAAAGCTGTGTTTCTTTCACTATTAAGGTTAATGAGGGCTGGGGCCCTCTAATCTACATGAGTAGGTTAATTCTCATGTGTCCTAGATAGGAGAAAGAAAGAGAGGGGGGGGAGAGGGAGAGGGAGAGGGAGAGGGAGAGGGAGAGGGAGAGGGAGAGGGAGAGGGAGAGGGAGAGGGAGAGGGAGAGGGAGAGGGACTTCAGCTGAAGCACATATTGTCAAACCGAAAAAGAATGCTGGCAAAGGAAGCAAGAAAAAGTACCTGGAAATGGATTTCTGACCTCAGTTCCTCCATTCATAAGGGAGAGATAACAGGTATGACTCCTTCCATCCCTGTGCATGAAGGAGGGGCACCACTCCACAGGTATGTGATCCAAGGTTTGATTTTGTTAAAGTAAGAGGGATATTTTGTCAAAAATTAACAGAGCGGCTCTGATACAGGCACAGATCTCAGGTTTGCAGAGGTGGAGCTACTGGGTGAACTGATTGCACAACCTGTTACAAAGGGCACAGGTTTTCAACATTCAGTGAGAAACGCTCACTTGAATAGTGCAGTGCTTCGCTATGTACACAACCCAGGTTTGAGACCAGCCCCAACTGCCTTGGAAGGAGCTTCAGTGCTGTGGTTTCTTTCTCTATCTCTCTCTGCCTTGCCACTGAAAGAAAAGAAAGAAGGAAGGAAAGAAGGGTACAAAGCAGAAAGCTCAAATTGAAAGTTACAAATCAGTACAAGCTAATGAAACTATTCCTACCTTTTCAGTAAAAAAAAAAAAAAAGACAACATAATTGCCCAAAGGGCAAAGGAATGTGACCTCTTATCTTGACCTTCTCCCCCACTTAAGTCTACCTTTGATGTTGCTGTGATTGGAAGAAAGAGAGAAAGAGAGAGAAAAAAAAAAGAGGAGAAAGAAAGAAAATAAAGAGATGAGAGCAGAGAAGTCATGTAAACAAGAGAGTGATGAGAAACTCTTGTTTATTAACTTTAAAATAAAGTTCCCACTGTCACCTTCATATGTTTAGATGCTTCACAATTTTTATGAAAGCTGGTAGATAGAGTGGTTTGAGACTCATTCATCCTGACACTGTCTGCCTCTGTGCTAGACACTCTGTGCTAGTAAATATGATTATTTTAAAAAATCTAGTGGCAGAGACAAGAGACACAGATAAGATTTTTTTTAATTTTAAGAATTTTGAATTCTGACTACTAAGAATTCCAAAACAGGGAAAACTATAGGTAGCAAGAGAAAGTGCTCTCTAGGAGTTGACAAGATACACTTGGATGGGAATATGCTTTGTCATGCATGCCACCCAGGTTCAAATCCCTGGTATACCACATGAGAGCTGGGAGCTATGCCCCACCACCACCACACCAGCACATATACTTTATTTCTAAAAAATGTCAGCCTAGAGGAAGTTTCAGCTATGACAACAGAAAGGAGTGTCTTCTGTTGAGGTGGAGAGGATTGAACTTAGAGGTACAGGAGGGAGTTGGAGGGGTGATGGAATGTGTCACAGTTTGGGTACCTATATTTGTCAACTCTCTCTTTGCCTTTCTGGATACCTGTCTCTATGTAATAATAGTAGTAATAATTTTTAAAAGAGAATTTATTATTCTATGATAAGGCAAGGGTGAGTGCCAGCTTTTCACACAAACTAAAACAAAGCCAACTGGATGAAGCTCTTCGTTTTTACTGGATTATTTATTTGTTGGGCTGGTTGGTTGAGTTTTTTTCTAGTTTCCTACTCCCATCTTGAACCAACATGATGTAATGAGCAACTTCAGACAGATTTTAAATTTCATTCACACACCCCCAGAAAAAAATTCTAAAAAAAAAGGTGTAAAATTGTTTAACACTAGATTTTTATTTCTGACAGCACGATGCATTGGGCACTTTGAACAACCCTCCCAAATGAAATGACAAAAGAAATATAGATGACATTTATGAATTTAGTGTACTGTTTATCTGGTAAAAAAAAATCACCTAAGTATGAAATAAAGTGTAGGAAGGTGAACAATCATGCCTTTAAGTCAGAATAGGTGAGACACCCAGACAAGCTGTCAAGACTTAAAGTGGCCTCCCTGGACTTCCTCATTGAGTTGCTCCAAGCTCTCTCTGCTTTTTAGTCATAAAAAACCCCTAAACACCTCTATGACAGTCACTTTTATGGTCTGCATAGTAAGTCTTATATTACTGTATGAGCAAGAGTCCTCTTAATTTGGAGTACCTTGGATTCCCCCGGTGAGACTTCCATGGACCCAGACTGAACCAGCTTCAATTCAACATTTGAGTACTGCAACAGATTTTTGATTCCTTGGATTAGGCCCCATTCTCCTGTTAGATCATGTATGTGCATTTTACTTTTCATAAGGTCACTGCAAAGATTTATATTTGGAGTAAATAGTCATCAAGTTCTTCATGCTGAATCCCTTATCCCTACCAGCCTACGGTTTTCTTTTTAAAAACTAGGATCCTCATACTATATTTCAGTGACGGGGCTCCCTTTTATGTATTAAAATTAAACCAGTTATTATAACACAATGGAATTGACACTCCAGGGATAGTGGGTATAAAGGAACTATATCCACCCTTTACTGTAAGATCTAAACAGTTTTAAAATAATTTCTTTCAACCCAAGAGGAGACTCAATGTGGTATTAAGAGTACTTCCTTCACTTCCTTCAGGGAGTCAACATTAAAAGTCTTTAAAAAGGTCATATGTGGTGATTATTAATTAATTATTAGTTACACTCTTCAAATACTATATAATGAAGGTATTTAGGCCAGTTTCTCCTTTGGCTGATAAAGGATAATATAACTCTACATTCTCTATTTTTTTGGCATCTGTACTCTCTAATCCTCTAGTTACTCTGGAACTACTGAACCATTTGTCAAGATCTCTGCATCCTAGACCATTCTGAACCCAAATGCCAGAGTCCACTTATCTTTATATACCACCTCAACAAAACCATGTAGCTTCTAAAGAAATACTATCACTCAAAAGCAAATATTCTCTCATATCAAATCCAAGTTCTGGAGTGGATCAATGGTACACCAAGAGACATTGCCATCCACAAGGACCAGGGCTCAAGCCCACAGTAGTGTCCTGTAAGAGGGAAAGCTTCTGGTAAAGTAGTGCTGTAGTTGTCTCCCTTTCTCTTTCTCCCTCCCTCTCTGTCTCCTGCTTCCCTCTCAATCTCTGTCTCTATCCAAAAAGTAAAGAGAGAAAAAAAAAATAGGAAAAATAATGGCTGCCAGGACCAATACATTTATAGTGCAGGCACATAGTCTCAATAATAATCCTTATGTCAATAAAAAAGTATTCAAATTCTTATACCTCTCTTTCAGTCTATGCACCACATACACACCACTATAATGTTAATAGCAGTGACTATAGGCCACAAATAAAGTTTTTATTATAATTACATTGTCTGTTTTGTATCCAACACCAAATGTTAAGATTCCAACAAATATAATTTCCAACAATTAATTTTGCCCCACTAGAAAAGTCATTTTAAAATGATATTTATTAATAAGAGAAGAAAGAGAAAAAAATCAGAGCATCAATCTCACATATGCGATGTTGGGAATCAAACTTGGGACTTCAAAGTTGACAGCTAAATGCTTAATCCAATCTACTGTACCAGCTTCTGGGTCACCAACATAATCATTATTATCTTAAGCATGCAGCCCATTGGCTAAGTCATATTGCCCAGACCTAAAGAAGCCCATGAGAGAAGCAAAATGCCCAAAAGCAACCTTCTAAAAAAAGAAGCAATCTCTAATTTATTCTAGGAAGCCTATGTAACAGAAGTGTTCATTTAGGGGGCTGGGTGGTGGCGCACCTGGTAAGTGCATGTTACAGTGCACAGGAATTCAGGTTCAAGCCCCTGGTCACCACCTGCAAGGAGAAAGCTTCAGGAGTGGTGAAGCAGTGCTGCAGGTGTCTCTCTTTCTCTTTCCCTCTCTACCACCCTCTCCCCTCTTGATTTCTGGCTGCATTTGTCTAATAAATAAATAAAAAGATAGTAAGACCAGAAGTGTTCGCCAGACTGCAGTTACTCTGGCTGAGGAGAACATCAATGGGAAGTGTATGTGCAAAGAATTATTATGGCCCAGGAGGTAGCATAGACAGTGGAGCACCATACTTACAGGTATGAGGCCCCGAGTTTATAGTCATGGCACCGAATATGCCACAGTGATGCTCTGGTTCTCTCTCGTCCTCATAAATAGGTAATTAAAAAAAAACCTTTATTTATTTATTTATTTGATAGAGACAGCTGGAAATCGAGAAGGAAGGGGGAGACTAGGAGGAAGAGAGACAGAGAGACACCTGCAGCCATGCTTCACCTCTTGCAAAGCTTTCCCCCTGAAGGTGAGAACTGGGGCTTGAACCCAGGTCTCTACATATTCTAACGTGTGCACTCAACCAGGTGCACCACCACTCGGCCCCATAAATAGATAATTTTTTTATAAGCAATGGGATGCCACTACCGCACTTCCATCAAGTTATTTCCCATCCTTTCCCACTCTGTTCTTACAACTTGAGTGTCAGACATATAAGGAGAAGCACAAGAGGAGCAAAAACTACTAAGTATCTGATATTACAGAAGTAAATATTTCCTCAGATGCCTGGTATCCAACCGTTACAATCTGGTCATCAGACTATCACTGAGTCTTCTTTGTCTCACACCCGCTGTTGCCCACAGGACACTCTGGTCAACCTCTCAACAAGTTCCAGGAGTATAGAAACTCCTTA
The DNA here is from genome assembly GCF_950295315.1 of Erinaceus europaeus. Lineage (NCBI taxonomy): Eukaryota > Metazoa > Chordata > Mammalia > Eulipotyphla > Erinaceidae > Erinaceus > Erinaceus europaeus. Next base: position 54,991,189 of record NC_080177.1, on the reverse strand, counting down.
CCTACAGGCATGAATGAAAGACTAGGTTTACTGAAGATGAAAATAGCTCCATTGTTTTTTATTATTAATCAGGCTGAGGAGTAGCCTAGGATAATATGTAGACATACCTTTGAATACTTTTTTTTTTTTTTTTTGCCTCCAAGGTTATTGCTGGGGCTTGGTGCTTGCACTACGAATCCACTGCTCCTGGAGGCCATTTTTCCCATTTTGTTGTACTTGTTGTAGTTGCTATTGTTATTGTTGTTATAGTTGTTGTTGTTATTAGATAGAACAGATAGAAATCGACAGAGGAGGGGAAGACAGAGAGGAGGAAAGATAGACACCTGCAGACCTGCTTCCCTGCCTGCAATGCGACCCCCCTGCAGGTGGGGAGCCAGGGGCTCAAGCCAGAATCCTTACTCCTACCCTTGTGCTTTGCACCATGTGCGCTTAATCCACTGCGCTACACCTTTGAATACTTTTAATGCAATAATTGTTCCTTCAGTGTCTTCAGCTGTTGCAAACCCCCTTTGAATACAGAGTACTGGATCCTAGATAAATAAGATAGAACTCAGTCCCCACAGAACTCACAGTTGAGGTAGAAGTAGATTCACCACAGTGGTAATTACATGTGGGAGGTGCTTAGCAGAACCAGACTTAGGACATGGTGGAAACACTGAGGCAAGACTCCCAATATTTGTGTTTCCTTTATGTCTGATAATAGGTTTCCAGAAATAGCCAAATGTGTATCTAAACAGCCCAGGGTCAGTTTCAGAAATCTAGAAGGTCTAATCTTGGGGGGGGCGAGTTGGGAGAGAAATAAAAACAAGTTCTTCATTATTCCAATATTATCAGGCTTATCGAGAAGTCTAGCTTTTTTTTTTTTAGAATCCTAGTTTATATTCTCATTGTACTCTAAACCTGCCCAGTTACTTAAAACTGGCATTCAACCACAATTGTTTTTATTCATTTAGAGTTGGATGTGAATTCTC